>NW_024537379.1:580728-585728 GCF_016097555.1 Gigantopelta aegis | reverse complement strand
CGTTTATCATTTCGTTGCGTTAGAAGGGATTAACACATATTAACCTTCAACCGAATTACACCGTTTATCATTTCGTTGCGTTAGAAGGGATTAACACATATTAACCTTCAACCGAATTACACCGTTTATCATTTCGTTGCGTTAGAAGGGATTAACACATATTAACCTTCAACCGAATTACACCGTTTATCATTTCGTTGCGTTAGAAGGGATTAACACATATTAACCTTCAACCGAATTACACCGTTTATCATTTCGTTGCGTTAGAAGGGATTAACACATATTAACCTTCAACCGAATTACACCGTTTATCATTTCGTTGTGTTAGAAGGGATTAACACATATTAACCTTCAACCGAATTACACCGTTTATCATTTCACAGAAGTGGGTGAGCGGGACGTAGCCTAGTGGTGAAGCGCTCACTTGATGCGCGGTCGGTTTGGCATCGACCCCCGTCGGTGGGCCCATTACACTATTTCTCGTTCCAAACAGTGCACGACGACTGGTATATCGAATCCATGGTATGTGCTATCCTGTATGTGGGAAACTGCATATAAAAGATCCCTTGCTTCATTAAACAAAATGTAGCGGGTCTCCTCCGATGACTACATGTCAGAATTACCAAATGGTTGATATCGAATAGCCGATGATTAAATTAATCAATGTGCTCTAGTGGTGTCGTTAAACAAACCCCTCGCCACAATGTTTGACATTCAGCAGAATTACAGACTGATACACCGTTTACAATGACACAAAACTTGCAGGGCTAAAAATTCACGTCAATCTCCGAATCCGATTCGCGCCAGGATTCGCGCAATCATAAAACATCCGAATCTATTTGGATTCGCGTGAAATGTTTCCATAAATTTATTAAATTGAATAATAAATGATTAAAACGTTACCGAATTAAAAAAAAAAGAAGAAAAAAATAGAATGGTCATCAAGCTTCAGTTTAAACTGGTTTCAAAAGCGTAGCATACATTCAAATACGTGCGTGTTCGAAACACAGTGGTTTATCGAGACTAGTCTGGCCTGTGGCCAAGCGATGGTTAGCCCAATTCTATGAACCAAATTGCCAACGAAAAGAACCGAAAGGAACATGTTTGTTCACTTCTTACATATTAACAATAGACAGTAATTAAGTGTTCCCAAATTTAGTAATACATCAAACATCTCTGTTAGTTCGCTGATATTATGTTCCTAACCTTGAATTACCTGTTTGACACCCAGTAGCCGATGCATTTTTTCATTTGAATTACCTGCTCTTTTAATCAATACATCTGTTTGTCGATTATGGAAATGTGCTTCAGTAATATCCATACAAACATTGAACCAATGCGCAAAATACATCGGCAAAAGTATCCCATGCACTGTTTACGAATAAGCAATCTTCGAAAAGTAATGGGCTGCGTTCAGCCAGACCGAGCGGAAAAATGTCCGCCAGTCTGGTTTGTGCGGTTCACGGTAAACCAAATGGCCACATTGGGAACCAATAAAACAGTTTGCGAACGTTAGCGAAACTTTTGCGGGCTGAATTTGGGGTTGGTAAGACAACTAAAAACACACACACACTGTAAAGTAAAATGGAACCAACTACTGAAAAAACTTTTAGTAAAAAAAAAAAAAAAAAAAAAAACTTTAAAATTGGATAAACCGTTACTGACAAATTGGTTATTCTTTCCAGTAGCCTAAATAGTAATGTTTTTGTTTTTTTAATCCATATACAGTTAGTAGCATATGGCACAGAATTCTGTATACAAACACTGTACTAACACTGTTGATAGAATTATTCTCTGAAAATGTTTAGAATCGGAGGATTCCCGTGGACTGAATTTTTAGCCCTGACTAGTGTGTTTGTAGTCAAGTAAAGCTCTTCTAGTTACGAAGTAACTTGAACTCGAGTTGCGTTTTGTTTGCCATTCAGTATAGTAGGTGTGTTGGGATTATTAGTATATATGTCTTCAATAAATCATTCTCGTTCCAGCCAATGCACCACGACTGGTATACCAAATGCCATGGTATGTGCTATCCTGTCTGTGGGATGGTGCATATAAAAAAAAAACTTGCTGCATTAGGATTTTTTTTTAGCGGGTTTCCTCTGATGACTATGAGTCAGAATTCCCAAATGTTTGACATCCAATAGCCGACGATTAATTAATCAATGTGCTCTAGTGGTGTCGTTAATGACAACAGATTTTTTCTCAACAAACCATCTTCAGCCAGATCGTGAATATAGAAAACAAAACAAACTATTAATTATACTTGCCATTTTTTATTATTTTTTAAAACAATATTTATTAACGTTTGTATTAGCGTTGGGGATTGACCCACAGGCGATGCCTGTATTAAGGTATCTCTCTACATTTGACAATTACTCATTTTACTTGGCAGACAAGTACTTGCCAATTTACATTTATTCAATATATGTCATAATTACTTAGCGATATACATTGTACTAATCTTCTATTTATTCAATATATGTCATAATTACTTAGCGATATACATTATAGTAATATTTTAATAAATACAATCAGAACAGTTCGCATCAATAATTATTAATTCTTTTTTATATCAATGTTTTTTGTGTGAATTTTGTTTCACATAAGAAAATACATTATAAAGTCCAACACCGTTATATCGAACAAACACAGAAAAATGCATTACACAGTTCCAGGCACGCACAGAGAAGAAAATACATTATTGAGTCCCAACACCATTGTGTCGAACATACACTGAAGAAAATGCAACATGCATGTAATCTAACACCATTGTGTCGAACATATAATGCGACTATGCATTATAGAGTCCAACACAACGAATAGCCTTTTCCATTTCAGAATAAAAATCCTGCTAGAACTGAGGTAACTATAACGCCTCTGTGAACAAGCTTGCTTTTTTTCCTTCTTTTTCTGTTTTCTTTTAATCCTAAATCTACAACATGTTGAAATGACTGAATGTAATTCCAGATTTAATATTCCTTGGACTGTTAGTTTACATCCACGGTACGAGGGTGGTGGGTCATGTTACGGAATTAGTTTTGTTTTTCAACGACGGGTGCGGCAGGTTAGCGGAGATTCTCAAAACGGTTCTAGAATATTTGCCAGTCTGTCCTCTACATCCCAACCCCAACCCCAACCGAAATGACGCCTAGGGTCTCGCGCATGTAAATACTTTTTATTTTTATTTATTTATATTTAATTTGAATGACGTCACTTCGCATCTCCCTGCAATAGAATAAACTGGGACATGACGAATCCTTTTTCAGAACGCTAAAAAAAAAAAACCCCAGTAAGTGCAAAATTGCTGTGGAAAATGTTTTGTTCAGAGATTATTAACGTATCTGTGTGTGTACCAAATAGTGTCATTTAAAAGTGTATCATTACGAAATATCGCCATGAATTGAAATTGCAAGTCAAGTCCTATGGTTTAACGTTCATGTTCAGAGCAAGTTGTTTTAGCGCACCCCTTTCATGGGCACAGGTGCCGGCGTCGGCCGGCTTCTGTCCAGGACAGGGAAGGGGTTGGGGTGGGTGGGAGAAGGGACTGCCTGCACTGGCAGGTGCAAGAGAGCACCAGTAGCCCGACTGGGGTCGGTAACAGGCGGAGGGTTGGTTTGGGTGCTATGGGATTTTTAATGTTCCGTAGGATTAAGCCAAAGAGAAACGGGTGCCCAGTTTCAATGAAGGAATTTTGGCGCCTTTTTAAACGGTGCCTTGAAATTAAAAGGGAGCTACGTAAGTTTCTGTGCAAAGGCAGGTGCACTTTAGTGCTTACAAATGTGAATCATTTTATTGTATCAATATTTAACCTGAAGGTGGCCAATAGTCATATCATCATGGATGTAACATATCAATATTAGACTCTGCATGCTCTTTATACAATTCCATATTCATTAGGATTATCGTTTTTTATGGGCAAGCCGATATATATGACATATAATTTGATTCGCATAATATACATGTATAGTATATACAGGAAATATACACAACATACATATAATTTATTACATTATATTACATGTTATTACCCATATGGTTAAACACATCTTGGTACATATCAAAGTGATACGCCCCACTAGAATGCTAAGGTCTCACTACACAGATGTCATCTGCCATTGAAACCCATGTTAAATTGCCCAACTTCAAACGAAGATTGCCAATAGAACGGGTTCTTGTTGGCACTAACAACATACTACATTGCGAACATACATTATATGAGCATTTATTTTCACTCCAAAATTGAGAACATTTCAGTCTCAGTTTTTTGCTATATGACCGCATCTGGCTGTAGTACCGGTCCGAACAGGTGGTTCATTAACCGATTCACTCCGGCTGTCTCTTGCGCTGTACACCCATGTCCCAAAAGGTCGATGCACAATATTACAAAATAACATGGGTAAAATACAGCCAGAAGGCTTATCATTAAACATACATATTGTTTTAATTCTTCACCATTTTCTAGAAGTGAATATGTGAACCATAACATGTGTCACAATTAGGAACTATAGTGGACCGTGATGAATGAACTCTCACCCGGAAGTGATCCGTGTAGTGAGACCGATTAAGACCGATTATGGGTAATAAATAGGATATTAAACTCGCTACCATTTCGTATCATATTTATGTCCCTCGTGAAATAATTTTCATTGTCACTCGCTAAAGCTTGTGACAACTGAAAATTATTTCACTCGGAACATAAACATGGATAGGAAATGGAAGATCGTTTAATATCATACAAATATTAAATGATATTATGTTATATTATATATTATTTATACTAAAGATGTTTATCAGAGATCTAAGTAGGTCACTTGAGTGGCGGTTACAGCTCCGCAGAAACTCAAGATGGCGGCCGCCACTACGACCGCCACGGTGCTGTTGACTGCCTGGATAACACTGCCGATGGAGACGGACAGGAGAAACTGGGCCAGGAACACCATGCTGCCGACGACGGCCACGTCTGTGCCTAAACCACGGACTTGCTGATCCTTGCTCGTCAG
>NW_024537379.1:533228-575728 GCF_016097555.1 Gigantopelta aegis | reverse complement strand
TTAATCTATGTGACATTAAACTTACATGTTGTTAACCAGTACCAACGCTACACGAAGAAACCCGACGCCCCTACACGTCACCACAAAAAAGTACACTGCTGGACCCATATTCACGAAGGGGTGTAAAGTTACGTCTACGACTAGCACTTACGTCAGCCGTAGATTTACGTTTACGTGCAAGAAGCACCTTATTCTCAAAGACGGTCGTAAACATAAACGTAACTTAGGTGGACGTAAATCTACGATTTAACTCTCTCACCTGAGAAATTAAAAAAAAAAAAAAGAATTAGAAAAATGTCTACAGGGTAAATAACAAAATTAATGAACAAAACGCAATTTCGTTTGTCGTCTGCTAACAATAACACCGCGAACGGCGAACCATGACAGTTTGGTATTGATGAGGGTCCGCGTTTTAGCACGAACTTTAGGACATTTCTTAAAAAGAAAAAGATAACTCAGGAGAAATATGGCCGAGTGAAAACATATTTTCGATCACCAACAAAATATATGTTAAATCCGTGGATGTTCGCCATCGCAAACTGCTTCAATCATGCTGCCAATTTCCGCAAATAATAGTAAATAACGGCGATCGTGCTTGATTTATTATATGTACACGACTTGCGTGCAGCGTTAGTTGTAACCGGAGGCACTCTTATATTTACGTCCAACTTTACACGTAACTTACGTTTTCGTTGTTTCGTGAATAAGCTCTTCAGTCGTAGATTTACGTTTACGTGTAAAACTAGACTTACGATGTTTTGTGAATATGGGTCCTGGTTCGTATTGTATTTTTGTGCATTGATGTGCGGTGTAATAAATAAAATACTAAACGCGTTCCCGTGTGAGACTGTTTATGTTACAACCCGTGTGTTTTTAATCGTATGTCACTCGCTATCGCTCGTGATGTACGATTAAAAATAAACTCGTAATATAAACGGTCTCACACGGGAACTCGTTTAGTATTCTCTATGTAACGTTCCGTAATGCTAGAGAATACCCCCACCCACCCACCCCCAAAAATACGGGTTTCAACTATTTATATCCTTAGGCCTATCGTGTGTATACGTCTAGCTATAACTAACTAGGCCTACGTTAAACAGTGTTACCATGACAGAGCGTTTATGAAATAAAAAGTAATAATAAAAAAAGTGCGTTACGAAACGCTGTTAAATACACCCACCCACCCCCTGTAACGCCACACCTACCCACACCCTTCGAGCGTTACGTAATATTTTACTGGTCCCAATGTGCATTTTCATGGTGTGTGTTAAAATAGTATTGGCTATGGCGGAAGATGTATCGCACAAATAGCACATGTAATAATCTAAAAAAGAAAATGAAGTGGCAAACATAAGAATAATGTTTTTTGACTAATTGTTTCTAGACGCACATGACGGTCATTAGTTAGAAAGAGACAACTACAGCAGATACTCTCATCCTACAGCTACGTTCATCATTGCAGTTACCCGCATCCCTTTTGTCAGATATCCACATCCCATCTGAAGCTGACTAGACAGTTACCTACATAATCGCTTTGAAGTTACCTTCATCATTCCTAACTTTGTGATTTCATTATCAGCTGAATTACACAACTTATTAATTGTTTAGTACATAGATTCAAAATATATTCATACTAAACCAATTGCCAATACGCTCTATTAAAATGTGAATGTAATGCTTAGAAACACAGGAAATCACACTGATTACTGTACTGTACTGTACTGTAGTTCAGTGTAGTGCAGTGCAGTGTAGTAGTGTGGTGCAGTGCAGTGCAGTGCAGTGCAATGCAGAGAAGTGCAGTGTAGTGTAGTGCAGTCATGGGCGTACATAGGATTTTGAAAAGGGGGGTTCCAAAATAGATTGCAGAGATATTGGGCATATATTTCTATGTTGAGTAAATATAATAATGTCAGATATCAATGTCAGATATATTAAATTATAAAAAAAAAAATTTCGGGAGGGAGGGTGGGTTCGGTCGAACCTATTGACCCCCCCCCCACCCATGGGCCCCCATAGTGCAGTGCAGTAGAATAGTGCAGTGCAGTGTAGAATAGTGCAGTGCAGTGTAGAATAGTGTAGTGCAGTGCAGTGTTGAATAATGCAGTGTAGTAGTGCAGTGCAGTGCAGTGCAGTGCATTGCAGTGCAGTGTAGTGTAGTTTACTGTAGTGACTGTAGAGTTGTCACTGTAGTGTAATGTAATGTAATGTAATGTAATGTAATAATACTTTAACAACACACACACACCAATCACACGTCTGTTCCGTAGTCTCGTTAATCAAACGACCCCGATAGCGTGAATCGTACCATCGTGTGTCTATCTCCTCTCGGTATTTAAGAGCACCGCGTCATCTCGACACAGCCAACGTTCTCTGTATAAAATCAATGGCGCGACAGTAACTGCGTTATGTTCGATCCTCGGGGATTGCAACAGCGATTCTCCTGCCACCGTGCGATCCGTTATTACTGAGTCTCGACGTTTTCTTTCACCAGTTTAGTGTAAATGGTGTTGTGAGATCACATTATTGCCATGTATGCTGTACTACACAGGTCTGTGAACGCGGAACACGATTTGTAGTTATCGAAACTAGCTTCCCGTGATGACATGGACCTCATGGTCGTTGTAGAGGCGGGACAAGATCTGGTTCAGTCGGTAAAGCAATCGTCTAGATGCTTTGGTCACAGGATCGAACCCATCTAGTGGACTTATCGTCTGACTGCGGTTTTCCATCCAGACGAGAGAGAGAGAGAGAGAGAGAGAGAGAGAGAGAGAGAGAGAGAGAGAGAGAGAGAGAGAGAGAGAGAGAGAGAGACGGACAGGCAGACATAGAGAGAAAGAGAGAGGCAGGACAGATAGGAGATAGACGGATATATTATACGATATATTATTATATATATATATATATATATATATATATATATATATATATAGACCGAGAGAGACAGACAGACAGACAGAGAGAGAGAGAAAGAGAGAGGCAGACAGACATAATATATATATATATTATATATATATATATATAGACCGAGAGACAGACAGACAGACATAGAGAGAGGGAGGGAGACAGACAGACAGACAGAGAGAGAGAGAGAGAGGAGAGAGAGAGAGAGAGAGAGAGAGAGAGAGAGAGAGAGAGAGAGAGAGAGAGAGAGAGAGCGAGAGAGACAGAGGTAAAGAAAAAAGATACCTTAAAAAATGTACTATCCTCAGCACAACGTGATCATGTGGAGGTTGGCGAGAGAAAGAAACGGAAGAAACATAGAGATACTATACAAACAATTTCTCTCTTTGAACGTCTATTTGTATCTGATGTATTCGACTGCTATATCAAAGGTTTTGTATCTGCTGTCATGTCTCTGGGGAATTGCATATACAAAATGTCCCTTCCTACTAACACATGTCAGAATGCATGTCAGTTACAGGACATTTCGCACCCAATTATTCATTTATCATACGTTTTAAACTGAATTCTACATTGTTAGGTCTGTCTTAGTTCGTTGTTTGTATGCGATTTTTAACTACTTTTTTTTCTTCTATCGGGTGGGTGTTTAAATATGCTTACTGTATGTACGGAAAGACGGGAATTTGTTTTTAACAAATTGTATTGCTATAAGATGTTGTTGATGCAGTGATAGTTTACAGCACTTCGTGTGACCAGACAAGCCAGACACACAGATAGTCAGACGGGCAGACAGACAGTCTGAAACTGTAACTGGCTGACAGTATAGGACCTCTGACAAAACACAACGTAAAGCATACCATACATAATTATCAATCTGTACTGTGTTTTCTTCCTTCTACAATATCCCAGCACCTCTTTCTCTGTCTCTGTCTCTCTCTCAGTCTCTCTCTCTCTCTCTCTCTCTCTCTCTCTCTCTCTCTCTCTCCTCTCTCTCTCTCTCCCTCTCTCTCTCTCTCTCTCTCTCTCTTTCTCTGTGTGTGTGTGTGTATGTGTGTGTCTGTCTCTCTGTCTCTGTCTGTCTGTGTGTGTGTGTGTCTCTCTCTCTCTCTCTCTCTCTCTCTCTCTGGTTCTTTCTCTTCTCTCTCTATTTCTCTATCTGTCTCGCTTTCTCTCTGCTCGCTATCTCTGTTTATATCTCTATCTTTCTCTGTCTTTTTCTTTCTGTGTCTCTGTCTCTCACTCTGTCTCTCTTTCTTCTCTCTCTCTATTTCTCTATCTCTCTCACTTTCTCTTTGTCTGATCTCTGTAATCTGTCCCTATCTCATCTATTTCTCTCTCTCTCTGTCTCTCTGCTCGCTATCTCTGTTTATCTCTCTCTGTTTATCTCTCTCTTTCTCTTTCTGTGTGTCTCTCTGTGTCTGTGTGTGTGTGTGTGTCTGTCTGCTGTCTGTCTGTCTGTCTGTCTCTCTCTCTCTCTCTCTCTCTCTCTCTCTCTCTCTCTCTCTCTCTCTCTCTCTCTCTCTCTCTCTCTCTCTCTCGCCCTCTCTCCCTCTCTCTCCCCCCCCCCCCCCCCCCCCCCCACCCCCAACGTAACCTCGGGCCCCGGATGAACGAGAGACGGCAGTTACCGTGGAGCTAGCTCACAGAAATTCATTTCACTAATTTTAGACTCGAAGACAACCGTAATTCTGCCTGCCACATTCTTAACGCCAGTACGTCATTAAGCCGCAATTTACAATTTCGCCAGCAGTGCCGAATTTGGCAAGAAATTAGGAGGGCAGTCGATACCGCTAGAGTGCATTTATTTAACTGCACACGAAAGAGGTGCATCCACGTAGTACCAGGGTGACCTGATCCCTCCCCTTCAAAAACAATAAAATTAAAATTAAAATTAAAATAAAATAAAATAGCAATAACAATAACAATAATAATAGTAGTAATAATATTAATATTAATAGAATTAATGTACCCTTTTTAATTTAAATTAATACGAATATTACTATACTATATATAGTATGTTTGTTTTGTTTGTTTATTTGTTATTTTTTTATATTTGTTTTATTTTTGGTGGGGGAGGTATGGTTTCTTAATTTAAATTGATATTAAAATTAGACACATTTAAGAGTAAATTTAAAGTGCTGTGCCAGACCATACACTAAAATTTCAAATTCCACAACTAAATGCTTTCTTAATTCATTGCAATAATATTTTACAGCGATATGTAAATCAATAATTACGAAAATGCCCCATAAAAGTATTAAAACATCACTCAAGTAGAACACTGCCGGAAACGACCGAGTAAAATTCTCGGTAAAAACATTTGCCTGTAAATAGCCGTGACGTCACGAAGGGAACGCGCTTCACAGAAACCTACCACGAGATGACTTCCAGCGCAAGCGAAAGTAGGACCGACAGCGACTGTCAAGCTCATTGATCATGCGATTCTTCTTTCGATGATGAATAGTGTAGTAATGACGACTGGACTAATATTTGTGCAACACAACAAATAATAAATATGCCTTATCAGTTTGAACCTGGAACATCTTCCGACGAACCACCGGCCTGACAGATGACGATGAAAATGGTCGTGGAGAGAGCTTACCACTAATTTACAACTTTTATTCTTGTTTTGTTTTTTAGCTTTTCGTGCGAATTATTTTGCTACACTGTATGTTCTAATATTTGTGATGTAGTAGAAAAGACGATAAATAACTCTTGAATTCTACGAGTCAAGTGGAGCAGATATCGGTAATTTTTAAGAAATAAACAAAAAATACTTTTAGACCGTCCATCCCTCTATGAAGATGTTTTTTTTTGTGTGAATAATTTCAGTTTAGTTTGATGTAAAAAAAAACAAAAGTAAGTGTTTTGGAAATAACAAAACAATACTATTTTTTTGTGTGCAGTTGTGAAAACAGTCTGCTCAGAAATAAATAACTTATTTTAATTTTAAGAAATAAACAATAACGACTTTTAGTCCGTCCCATCCATCTATGAAGATGTTTTTTTGTGTGAATAATTTCAGTTTCGTTTGACAAAAAAAAAAAAAAAAGTAAAAGTGTTTTGGAAATAACAAAACAATACTATTTTTGTGTGCAGTTGTGAAAAGAGTCTGCTCAGAAATAAATAACTTATTTTAATTTGAACAAAAACGACTTTTTAGTCCGTCCCATCCATCTATGAAGATGTTTTTTTTGTGTGAATAATTTCAGTTTAGTTTTGACGTAAAAAAAAGAGTAAATGTTTTGGAAATAACAAAACAATACTATTTTTTTGTGTGCAGTTGTGAAAACAGTCTGCTCAGAAATAAATAACTTATAGCACATTCCATAGTATGAAAAAAGGGTTTTTTTCTCTGTGGGAAGGTATAATAAATTAATTTAATGTATTTATAGTCTGTTTTACAGGGAACGCCTTTTTTCAAACTATGGAATTTACAAGTCATTTATTTCTGAGCCGATTGTTTTTCTAAGATGCATACAAAAGTAGCTTTCTTTTTTTTCTTCTTTTTTTCTTTTTTACAAAAAACACCTTCATTTTTGTTGGATGGGACGGACTAGGCTATAGATGCTTACTTGTTTGTACTTTATTGTTTTAATGTTCTCGAACTGTAAAGAAAAAATCTCACAAATGAACGAGATGCAAACGACAACAAATCGGATCTCGATGATTGCACGAACCGTGCATAAAGAAAACAAAATGACCGGAGTTGAAAGCATAACGCAATTTGGGACATTGACGATATGCACCCCAAGGTCGTTTCGGTGTGGATGGCGTCGGCTTGTTGTCATTTGTTTTGTGTCGCAGAAAAATTGTTGGTACGGCATCTTTTTTTAAAAGCCATAACACATGGTATTCCCATATCTCGCTTAAGCCGACAAGCCAGTTCGGACGAATCGAAACTAAAGTGTCTACTGTCGCAACGGTCTCCGGCATTTTTCTTCCCGTCCAGTATTTCCACGTTGTTTAATCAAATTCACACACAGCTTTCTCACAGCAACATTACTAGGAAATGCGTGAAGACTAAATTTTATCGGCTTTTGTATTTGCTACAGCCGCCAACAACACGCCGTTTAAACCATAATAAACACAAAAGAAGCAATGAACAATGGCGCTGATTATCGAAAGGAGTTCCCTTCGTGACGTCACGGATCAAATCTTACGGAAATTCCCGAAACAAATTCAGCTGGTTCTGTTTTTCAGGGGAATATTTTTAAATGGAAAATATACCGGTATATAATTTTTTTTTTTTTTTTTCTAATCATATTAAATAATATCTTGATTGATATAGCTCAATACATCATACATCTGGAACAGCACTTTAAGTAATGCTGTTACTTTCTGTATGCATATACATAATTTAACAGTAAATAAATATTATTAAGTAAATATTTTGTTTAAGTTTTTGGGTTGTTTTTTTGTTTTTGTTTTGTTTTTGTTTTTGTTTTCGTGTTTTTTTGCGTGTGTTTTTTTTTGCGTTGTTTTGTGTTTTTTGTTTGTTTGTTTGTTTGTTTGTTTAAGGTTTTTGGGGTGGCTTTTTGGGGGTTTTGGGGGGGGGGTGTGGGGGGGGGGGTGGGGGTGGGGGTGGGGATGGGTTTGTTGGTGACTATATGCTATTTGAATACTGTAGGTACCCTGCCTTATAAACGTTGCACCCCATATCTAGAAACATCCAGCATCCGCCTCTGCTCCGCCGAATACATAGACAGACAAGCTTAAATGAGACAAGAAAAACAACCGCATGTTGTAAAGTCTTTTTACTCACCATGCCGCAAGTGTGGTACTGGGCCACAAGAAGATAGGGCATTGTAAACAGAGTGGCATACATTATCCCAGCCGTGGCGGACAGAATGACGACAGCCATCTTATGACGTGATATCGCTAGTATCACCATGCCAACCGAGTAGGTCAGCTGACCACAGACGTATAGTCGCTTAGCTCCTGAAAAAATAACAAAATGCATTAATGAAGAGTCCATAGGAAAAATATGTGACGTCATAGTTTGGTGATGTTTTATAATTGCGTTCCCTTGTTGGTCATATATTCAGTTAAGAAATTTATTTTTCTCTAAATACTGAATGAAAACAAAATCGACCCAGTCCATTGCCATGGCCCACCTAAAGGTTGTACTGTACCAAATGAAATTCCATATTCGAAAATGTTAGCGTATATAGTTATAAATACTACACGCAATATATCAACGAAACTATGACCCATGTATATTAGTAATACAACCGTCAAAGTGGATCCTTTCATGCCTCAGTTTAAATATAACCTGATGTTTATATAACGGGATGTACAGCTACCCTATACATGTTTCAAGCACACAGCTATTTAACACACTGGTACCAGATGAAATAAAACTGCATACATTTATTGCCCAGATGAAACTAATTCTTTTTAATGCAGGACTTGTGAGAGTAATTGCTCTATCAAAGTGGACTCGTTGGGCTATTTCTCGTTCCAGTCAGTGCACCACGACTGCTGTATCAAATTCTGTGCTATGTGATATCCTGTTTGTGGGATGATGCATATAAAATATTACTTGCTACATTTTTTCATTAGCACCAAGGGATCTTTTATATGCACCATCCCACAGACATGATAACACATATCACGACCTTTGATATACAAGTCGTGGTGCAATGGCTGGAACGAGAAATAGGCTACCAAAAGCTGCTGAACATTACAAAACGGTTATTTGTATTCTTGCTTTATTTCCATACATAATTCTGACTCATGCCAAGGAATAACATGTTAATAACATTACTAGGCAAGGGTAACAAAAGGCATAACCTCTGATGTCCATTAAATGTTGATATTTTTAAAGTCTTTAATTGCAAAAGAGGAAATCTTCTTTTCAGGGTATAATATCAATCACAAAACTTGTCGTAACACGGTTAGGTTAAAATGCGTAAAAAGGAATAGAAATTAGCAGGGTGTAGTAAAAACAATTTTCATTGGCGTGACATAGCCCAGTGGTAAAGTGCTCGTCCAGTTGATCGACCAGTTGGGCTGTTTATCGTTCCAGACAGTGCACCACGACTGGTATATCAACGGCAGTGCTATCATGTACCTGTCCCGGATCAGGCCTCTGGCTATCCAGAGACGGGACCCGGGACAGACAAGCTCCAAACCTTAGTGGTATACGAGCATGTTAAAATATATCGCACTCGCACTCGCTATCATGTCTGTTGGATGGTGCATATAAAATACCCTTTGCTACATTCATAACAATGTGGCGGGTTTCCTCTCTAAGACTATGTTTGAATAATAAATCAATGTGCTCTAGTAGTGTCGTTAAACAAAACACTCTTTAACTTTAGAAAAAGTCTTGAGGTTTATTTTTACAGTTACCTCAAAATAACAAACATATGACTATGCAGGGTATTTTCTTGGTCATTCCAAATATAGGCAAGAGTCCTCACTTACGCAAGGGTCAGACTACCAACTGTCTGCAGAAAGTAAGTTGGCCAACTTTCTGATGTCACGACTTCTTTAGTATGAACACGCATTACGACTCAAAGCGATATCCAGTCGTCAGTGTGATCGCGCTTTATGATTCAAGGCGACATCCAGTCGTCAGTCTGAGCGTGCATTACGACTCAAGGCGACATCCAGTCGTCAGTCTGAGCGCGCATTACGACTCAAAGCGACATCCAGTCGTCAGTCTGAGCACGCATTACGACTCAAAGCGACATCCAGTCGTCAGTCTGAGCACGAATTACATCTCAAGGCGACATCCAGTCGTCAGTCTGAGCACGCATTACGACTCAAAGCGACATCCAGTCGCCAGTGTGAACGTGCATTACGACTCAAAGCGACACCCAGTCGTCAGTTTGAGCGCACATTACGACTAAAGGCGACACCCAGTCGTCAGATCTAAAACACATTGAACGAACGCGCACCAAAATAATATTTAGTATGAACACTGTTGAAATAATACAGAATTGACTGAAAAATGAAGATTAGATTTGAACAGAAGCAGGACTGGGCTAGCATAATGTGTGTGTGTGTATGTGTGTACGTGTGTGTGTGCGTGTGTGCGTGTCTGTGTGTATGTATGTGTGTGTCTGTGTGTGTGTATGTGTCTGTGTGTGTATGTGTTTGTGTATGTATCTGTGTGTGTGTGTGTGTACGTGTCTGTGTATGTGTCTGTGTGTGTATGTGTTTGTGTATGTATCTGTGTGTGTATGTGTGTACGTGTCTGTGTGTGTGTCTGTGTGTGTGTGTATGTGTGTGTATGTATGTGTGTGTCTGTGTGTGTGTATGTATGTGTGTGTGTATGTGTGTGTGTGTGTCTGTGTGTGTGTGTGTGTATATATGTGTGTGTGTGTGTCTGTGTCTGTGTATGTGTCTGTGAATTAGCTAACTGTCGTGCGACCCGCATTTAAATTATATGGATGAGAAACTGTGGCTTTAAATCTACCACAGCTCCCGATACCCAGAACGAAACTCGAACGCTATTGCCTTTAATAGGATAGATCTCTGACAGAAAGAAAACACTTAGCGAATTAATTTAATACGAAAATGATGGATCAGCGAATGCGATGTGAGGACGAATCCATTGACACAGAGAAGAAATAAAAACAAATAGCCGTATGGAAGGGTGACAGGGATGGGATAAACAAACAGATATAGTCTAGTTAAGAGCGTGAGATAAACTGTTTAAGTCACGTGAGATGCGTCATCTGTCGCACTGTTGACACAGTGTGTTCAGTTAGTTTGATGCCGGTTACATTTGGTTGAAGTAAAGTTATACGTTAATTCTATTTGCATTATTTTTCTTTCTATTTTTTATTTTATTTTGTATTTTATAAAGTCAAAGTTTGCTTTGTTTAAGGACACCACTAGAGCACATTCATTTATTAATCACCGGCTATTGGATGCCAAACATTCGGTAATTTCGACATAATTATAGTCTTAGAGCGAAAACCCGCTATATTTTGTTTCCATTAGTAGTAAGGATCTTTTATATGCATCATCCCACAGACAGGATAGCACATAACACAGCCTTTGATATACCAGTCGTGGAGCACTGACTGGAACGAGAAATAGCCCAATGGGCCCACCGACGGGAATCGATCCTAGACCGACCGCGCATTAATCGAGAGCTTTACCACTGGGCTACGTCCCAGCCTCCTTAGTGTTTTGTTTCATAACATCCACATACACGTACAGAGAGGAGATATATACGTGTAATTCCAATCTTTAAATACTCTATTGTTAAAAATGCTTCGATTGGTCCCATTAATATCACGCGACATAAAAAAACCCAGACGTTCATAGTTTCAGGAGCATGCACTACTTAAACGAAAAAGATATCGATTCGGCTGTTTTCTTTATTATTTTTTTAATTATTAAAATAACTATTAGTGTTGAATCAGTAAATGTTAATATTTATTGTAAAATATGCAGAAATATTTTCTTTAATTTTGTAATCGCTATATTCTTTATTAATGCTATTAACGCATTCCAATGTCTTATAAATGTTAAATGTTTCGCAATTAGTATAATTGCATTAATTGATGAATATTTCTATTACTTTGGATTAATAAAGTCAGTAAATAAAATGTAATTAATTAACACTTAATTATGTTTGATGAATAAATAAATATATAAATATGGGCATATGAATAAATGAATGAATGAATGAATGAATAAATGAATAAATGAATAAATGTCGCCACTGTCGCCACTTCATGGGCTACTCTGTTCGATTAGCAGCAAGAGATCTGTTATATGCACCATCCCACAGACAGGATAGCACATACCACGGCATTTGATATACCAGTCGCGGTGCACTGTTTTCTATTGGGATACATCCTGCCGTTGATGAATGAATGAACGAATGAATCAATGAATCAATGAATCAGTCAATCAATCAATCAATTAATTAATTAACGGACGAACAAATGAATGCATCAAGATCAGATTTTGACTCTTATATAATGTAAGTTTCAGTTATCAGGAACATGCCTAAAATAAAAATGAACAATCATTAAAAAGTATACTTACGAAATCTCTGCACGAGTTTTTCCACGCACAGCGAATACAACGCGCACGAAAGGGAGTACAGCGACATCCCGAACGAGCCGAGCCGGACACCGTCGTCGTACTGATTGTGCGCGTCACTTCCGGTGGGAGCGCGAGGGTCGCCTCCAAAAACCGACTGTCCTACGAAGTCTGTGAAGTAGAGCGAGTAACAGAGCAGGGACATCCAGCAGAAGAGGTTAGTCAGACACAGAACCAACATCTCCCTCGGCATCTTGATAATCGACGTCAGATACGTCTTCAGAGTGATGTCAGTAGAAACCTCTATCGTCATGTCCAGTGTTTCGGTCGTCGTCTTCTGACATGGAAGTTTAGTATTGGCTGACCCGGATTCCGCGAGCTGTACTGCCTGCTGAGAGGTGCTAGTGGTGGTGACGTCAGAAGCAGACTCTGTGGACGAGCCCTGATCGAGATGTTTGATTCCGTTCGGGATGATCCCGTCGGGTTTGACCTCCTTCGAGTCGTATGCTATGTAGCCGTTTTGCAAGTCTTTGTTGTCAGCAGTGTTGTCTGCCCCGGCGTGACTTATCGCCCCGTAAGAACTCTCCCTCGAGAAACCCACCTCCTCCTCTTCGTTATCGTCTTCATTGACGAACTTCCGATATTTAGATTTTCCAATTTTTTTCTTCTTCTTTTGAATTTGTTCTTGGCTGATACCTAATTCCTTTAAAGGTGTTTCTGTAAAACTGGTTACGGTTGATATCAAGCATACTATAAACACGATCAACACGAGGAAAAACACCACCCTAATATGACCCCCGAAGGCCGCTCCAAAATCTGTGGAATTCCAATCGATCCCACCCATTATGTATCCCACACTTCCGCCGAGCCCCGCCATGACTGTAAACATCGTGAGCCCGGCTGAGTGATCCGCGGGGATGGAGACGTCGAGAAGGTAGGTTCGACACGGCGACTGACACGCATCACAGTTGAAGTCGAGGATAACCACGCCAACAATCGTGAAGATTATCCCGCGGACGTGTTCCCTCGATATGTGGAAATTTATCACTTTACTGCTGTCTTCCGTCGTACTGGGGAGCGTGCTGACGTCATTGAAATATGTGTAGTTTGCATGATTAACAGGCGTCGTGTTCAGCGACTCTGGTACGTAATTGACAGATTGGGTCCCGTTGTCCCCCAATGTGATCCCTAAAGCTTCTCCGTTAGGGACCAGCAACAGCCCCAGCACAATCCCCGCTGACATGAACAGAATGAAGGGTCTCCTGCGCCCCAGTTTGGCGGGACAGCGGTCGCTTAGCGACCCCATGAGAGGAACCAAGAAGAACCCTAACATGGGACTGAGACACCAGACAAGCGTCATCAGCGAGACTGGTACCCCGAGTTTCAGCAGGATCGGGCTCACGAACGCTGTCTCCGCGGCGTAGCACAGCTCGATCCCGCACACCGCCGTACTGAGTCGAATCAGCTGCAGCTTTGACTTCCGTTTCCGGTGCGACTCGGGACCGCGCTCATCCGCGTCTGCCGCGAGCGTGTTGGCGAGACCGGCGAGACCGATCCCCACGTACTGCACGTACGGGTGTTCCTTGAATGTCTTCAGGGCAGTCAGAATTCCCACAGACATCGTGTGGCGCGTCCAGCAACACCTGAGAAGAAACACGACACAATTAGAGCACAGGTATTATGTGTGTTTAACGATACATCGGCACATTTTAACTATGGCTGTTTGGTGCACTGGCGTAGTCGGGGTTGTTGGGGTGGGGGTGGGGGTGTGGGTACTATGAAGGGGTGGTGGTGTGGGTACTATGAAGGGGTGGTGGTGTGGGTACTATGAAGGTAATTTTCCCAATGACACATTTTTTTCGTTCTTCGCCACGTACTACTAGTATAGTTGTCTGTCGCTCTGTAGGTAGTACTAAACCACAAATACCATCCGGCTGGATAAAAGTTCGAGGTGCACATAACGTTTGATTGAGAAGTTAATACCACAAGTCATTAGGGCTTAAATAGACTCCTGGATCCGCCACTTGAGTTTATTATAGCAGTGTTTGTATATTCAATGAGTTTATAGGATTACATCACTGTTGTGGACAATCTAATTCCAATGTCTTGTTTTATTTAGTTTTGCTAGAATCGTAACCGATTTGATTGTTAGGGTATGCAATGTAGAAATGCGGCCAATCTCAGCCCGAGCTACCAGATTTAACAACCGGGCAACCATTATCAGTGATCTATTAAGTCTGTCGGGGTACTAGATTTAACAAACGGGCAACCATTATCAATGATCTATTAAGTCCGTCAGCCTACCAGATTTAACAACCGGGCAACCATTATCAATGATCTATTAAGTCCGTCGGGCTACCAGATTTAACAACCGGGCAACCATTATCAATGATCTATTAAGTCTGTCGGGCTACCAGATTTAACAACCAGGCAATCATTATCAATGATCTGTTTAGTCGGTCGGACTACCAGATATTCAGTTTTTGAAATTAATTAGTTACAGAAAATAATTATAAATAAGAAACAAAACAAATTCCTGCAAAATCTTCAAATAAAAACGGGTCAGCGTCCGGAGCCATGATTACTTTCAGAAAACAGAGTGGACCCTTGAATCTATAATTGTGCCCAGAGGCGGGATTCAGCTCAGTCGGTTGAGTGTTCACCTGAGGTGCTTGCGTCGCAAGATCGAACCATCTCGGTGGATCCATTCAGCTGATTGGGTTTTTTCTCGTTCCAACCAGTGCAACACAACTGGTCAAAGGCCATAGTATGTGGTTTCCTGTCTGTAGGAAGATGCATATAAAATTTGTTTAGTAGGGCGAGACGTAGCCCAGTGGTAAAGCGCTCGCATGATGCTCGGTCGGTCTGAAATCGATCCCCGTCGGTGAGCCCATTGGGTTATTTCTCGTTCCAGTCATTGCACCACGACTGGTATGTCAAACGTCGTGGTGTGTGCTTTCCTGTGTGTGGGAAAGTGCATATAAAAGATCCGTTCCTGCATTAGGAAAAATGTAGTAGGCTTCCTCTGATGATTACGAGTCAGAATTACCAAATGTTTGACATCCAATAGCCGATTATTAATTAATCGATGTGCTCTAGTGGTGTCGTTAAACAAAACAAATTTCTTCTGATTAGTATGTGAAGAAGGATCTGTAGGTGCCCGGCCTTTGCGGTGTCTTGGTTAAACCATTGGACATAAGGCTTGTAGGCACAGGGTTCGTACCGCGGTGCCGGCTCCCACCCTGAGCGAGTTTAGATGGGTATATGTAAGGCAACTACACCCTCTTCTCTCTCACTAACAATTAACAACTAACCCACTGTCCTGGACAGACAGCCCAGATAGCTGAGGTGTGTGCCCAGGACAGCGTGCTTGAACCTTAATTGGATATAAAGCACGATAATAAGTTGAAATGAAATGAAATAACAATGAGATCAAAACTAAGATAGTCTCGATAAATACATAGGGGGCTTCATAGCCCGGAAATAAAGTCTTCAATAAGCAATGACGTTACGTTCAGTTACGAACACAATGGAAATGAGTTACGAGAAATAGTCCCGCATTCAAACATCTATAATTACAGTTTGTATAAATACACCTAGCTACAGGATGTACTCGACAGTGCATGCGCACAGAACGGAAGTAATACAACACGCTAAGGCAGCTGCAGCGCAACTATCTTCATGAAAGCGAAACCGGAAGTACTTTAATCGGAAATAGTGTACTAATATTTGACAAAAATAATCTGAACCTTTATAAAAATGTATTTAAATGTTCGAGTTCATCACAATACATTGTCGGGCATATCTGCAGCAACTCGTCCCAGCCAGTGCGCCAAGACTGGTATATCAAAGGCCGTGCTATGTACTACCCTATCTGTGGGATGGTGCATATAAAAGATCCCTTGCTGCTAATCGAAAACAGTAGCCCACGAAGTGGCGACAGCGGGTTTCCTCTCTCAATGTCTGTGTGATCCTTAACCACATATCTGACGTCATATAACCGTAAACAAAATGTGTTGAGTGCGTCGTTAAATAAAACTTTTATTTTCTTTTTCTGCTGCAACTTAGTTTCCATTTTGAAATATCAGCCAATGCTGGGATGCGTAGAAACGATATCTAAAGTGGGAGGACAAATCGTTGGTAGAATCTGTAGGGGGTGGGGTGGAGGGTGAGGGTGAGGTGGGGGTGACAAGCTAGATTTTTAAAAATAATTTATATAGAGTTGGACAAAGCAAAACCGTACGATTTCGTCCTCAGCCCTTCCCCTTCCCGTCCGCCTTTCCCCTCTTCGTGACGTCACAAACACCCGGTTCATACGGACCGGCTTCGGGTCAAATGTTGTGCAATTTACTTCCAAAAGCATCATCAGCATTTAAAATTAGCACGAGTACTCTGACGGTAAGAGAGCTAGACGGACATTGGGCCAGTATATATCACGCTCTGTAATGGTAAGAGAGCTAAACGGACGCGAGGCCAGTATATATCACGCTCTGTGACGGAAAGAGAGCTAGACGGACGTGAGGCCAGTATATATCACGCTCTGTGACGGAAAGAGAGCTAGACGGACGTGAGGCCAGTATATATCACGCTCTGTGACGGTAAGAGAGCTAGACGGACGTGAGGCCAGTATATATCACGCTCTGTGACGGTAAGAGAGCTAGACGGACGTGAGGCCAGTATATATCACGCTCTGTGACGGTAAGAAAGCTAGACGGACATTAGGTCAGTATATATCATGCTCTGTGATAGTAAGAGAGCTAGACGGACGCGAGGCCAGTATATATCACGCTCTGTGACGGAAAGAGAGCTAGACGGACGTGAGGCCAGTATATATCACGCTCTGTGACGGTAAGAAAGCTAGACGGACATTAGGTCAGTATATAGCATGCTCTGTGATGGTAAGAGAGCTAGACGGACGTGAGGCCAGTATATATCACGCTCTGTGACGGTAAGAAAGCTAGACGGACATTAGGCCAGTATATATCACGCTCTGTGACGGTAAGAGAGCTAGACGGACATCTAGGCAGTATATATCACGCTCTGTGACGGTAAGAGAGGTAAACGGACATTAGGCCAGTATATATCACGCTCTGTGACGGTAAAAGAGCTAGACGGACGTTAGGTCAGTATATATCACGCCCTCTTACCGTTAAAGTACTCGTGCTACCATCAACCTATGATCACCTGCAGGGTTCTCAACACTTTTTTTTTTACACTATTATGTTTAGTGTGGGAGGTTGTTTTTTGGTGGGGTTTTTTTTTTTTTTTTTTTGGGGGGGGGGGGGGGTGTCGTTATTAGTTAAAATTCGATGTAGTGGCCTTACACTTGACCACTGGGTGGGAGCCGGTAACGGGAGGCGAACCGTAAACGTACCAGCCTTAAGGCCGATCGCTTAACCACACTACACCTTCGATGTCTGTGTTATCAGTCGGGCGTGCAGACGTTTTCAATTCGATGATTAACCCTCAGCTTTCCACGTGTTAGGGTTAATCAGCGTGGTTCCGTCAACGGCCAGGATTCTAATAATAGACATAATAAAGCAAAATTAAGTTAGCTGAATATTTCCTTTTCGGAGAACCGCTCCACATATATTATGCGTCAAACTCATCATAAGAAATTCGCACGTAGCCCGAGTACATGGGCGTACATGGGGGGGGGGGGGGGGGGGGGTTCGATGGGTTCGACCGAAATCGCTTTTTTTATAATTTAATATATCTGACATTGATATCTGACATTATTATATTTACTCAACATAGAAATATATGCCCAATATCTCTGCAATCTATTTTGGAACCCCCCTTTTCAAAATCCTATGTACGCCCATGGAGTACTCTGACTGTAAGAGAGCTAGACGGACATTTGGACATAAATAGCCTACGCTCCCATTAGAGTCAGAGACTAAGCTATGTAATTTTTTGGCAATCGCCGACCACCAAAAAGTAGTCAAAGATTTCCGCTCTAATACCACAACAATCCTATGTTTGACGTCAAGTACATTTACATCGACCATGTTCTAGTTAAATGATTAAAAAAAATTCAGATATTAATCACTAATACACACACTACAGAAAGAAACCCGACAGCACCCACATTCAGCTAAGCTTCGGCAAACTCCGGACAGCCGACAGCCGATCTATATCGTGACGTTGCGTCACATGATCGCCCACTCAGCCATTCCGTCTTCAAGGGGCCGTCTCAAAACGATAAGTGCCCGACAATCACAAAGAAAAGTTTGTTTTGTGTAACGACACCACTAGAGCACATTATTTCATCGGCTATTGGATGTCAAATATTTGGTAATTTTATCATTGTGTTAGAGAGGAAACCCGCTACATTTTATCATTAGTAGCAAGTGATCTTTTATATGCACCATCCCACAGACAGGATAGCGGCGCTTTACCACTGGGCTGTGGACAATCACCAAAGCGACAGAGTGGTACACACACACACACACACACACACACACACACACACACACACACACACACACTATTACGTTTTCTCAAGGTGAAAAAAGTATTTCATCTACGAGTCGTATGCCTGTTTGGCATGTGTACCACTCTGGCATATCAAAGGCCGTGGTATGTACTATCCTGTCTGTCAGATGGTGCATAGGCCTATACAAGATCACTTGCTACTAATGATAAAATGTAGCGGGTTTCCTCTAACATTTTGATAAAATTACCAAATATCTGACATCCAGTAGCCGACGATTAATGAATCAATGTGCTCTAGTGGTGTCGTTACACAAAAACTCTTTTTTTGTGATTGTCGGGCACTTGTCGTTTTGAGACGGCCCCTGGAAGACGGAATGGCTGAGTGGGCGATCATGTGACGCAACGTCACGACATAGGTCGGTAACGACAGCGTATTTATGTCCAAATGTCCGTCTAGCTCTTTTACAGTCAGAGTACTCGGGCTACGTCGCACGTAACCTTACTCATTGCAGAATGATATCATTTCTCCATGGACACACACCTGTGAAACCGGCCTTGGTGGCGTCGTGGTTAGGCCATCGGTCTACAGGCTGGTAGGTACTGGGTTCGGATCCCAGTCGAGGCATGGGATTTTTAATCCAGATACCGACTCCAAACCCTGAGTGAGTGCTCCGCAAGGCTCAATGGGTAGGTGTAAACCACTTGCACCGACCAGTGATCCATAACTGGTTCAACAAAGGCCATGGTTTGTGCTATCCTGCCTGTGGGACGCGCAAATAAAAGATCCCTTACTGCTAATCGGAAAGAGTAGCCCATGTAGTGACGACAGCGGGTTTCCTCTCAAAATCTGTGTGGTCCTTAACCATATGTCTGACGCCATATAACCGTAAATAAAATGTGTTGAGTGCGTCGTTAAATAAAACATTTCTTTCTTTCTTTCTTTCTTTCAAACCTGTGAACTGAATGTGAATTGACATTGTAACAACTATGATATTGTTATTAAGAAATCTAACTGTAAAATGTCTAATAAAACTCTTACAAAAAATAATGTCAGTAGGCCTATTTGTAAATCATTTAAACTAATATGAAATTAAAAGTGTAACAACCACATGGCACAGGGTTATCACATTTATCATATCATAATATGCATGTCATGTATGTGCAAATTTTTACAAACAGCATTAACATTCATTATCGGTGTACTGTAGTCAACACGTCATTTATTATACTACTAACTCGAAACATAGCAACCAATCAAAACAAAAGCCCAACAAAACCACCCTAATGTAAATTTAATTTTAAAATATACATGCTTTACACTCGGTAAATTCGAATTACAGATTTAAAATTAAATCGATGTATGTTTGTTTCAGGTGCCCGTCAATTGATCACATGTGGCCTCAGATTACAGTTATCTTCCCATTTGGTTGTGGAAAATCCGGAAATTTGACCGCGCAAGTAGTCTGCTGTTTGACTGTGATTATTTCATGGCAAACAGCTATGAAGTGGCAACTATTTGACTGAAGTGACGGGGAGGGCATGTTGTTTGTAAACATGTGTAACTTGTTGACATTGAAGACTTATTTGTGGTAATTCCGGCCCATGCAAAAGTAGTGCTTTTTGTGTAAAATGGGAGTACTCCGGCCTGGTTTAGAGGATGTGTTTGTTTAAACCAATATGCTGGGAGAAAGAGATGGACAAAAGGGGTTGTTCTTTTCAGGGTATGTGACCCCCATGCAAGCAAAGGTATATACAAAAATCCACGGGCCTGCTGATATTAATAAAAATGTTATAGCCGCTAAGGCTATATAGAAACATATAGCGAAATTAATTGTGATCTGAGGCCATGTACTAGCAATCTGACTACCAAGGTCAATGTCCTTGGCTCTAAATCACGTCGCAGTATCGTGAAAGAGAAAGTAACAATCTATGCGGGTATGTCGCCATGCTATTAACGAAAACAAAACCTGCTTTACTAAATTACTTTTTAGTTTGTGTTCGCGTTTACTGTGATGCCACCATGTACAAACATTATACACATCACAGAATTATTGGACAACGCACCTATTATTTTTTCTGTACGTGATCAAAACGACGACAGTGTAAAATAAATTTCGCGATCATTACCTGCATTGTACGAAATTAAACAAAACAAAACCGACGAGATTGTAATAATAAGTGAACTCCTATCTGATTGGCTCAGTATTCTAGGAAGTTCATTGTGAACAGAATGGAAAGGTTTGTGGCGTTGTAGATTGGATTCAATAAACAATTAAAATGACGGAGTTAAAAAAAATAAAAAAATACAAGAGTGATTTGTTCAATTTAGCGGCTCGTTATTTCGCGCCCGTCAGATTGAGTTCACGGCGATTCACGGGCGTGATAGCACTCGCGCCCGTCAAAAACGAAGGTCTGTAATATATATGTTGGTTTTATATTGAGGGGTACCCATACGTGGGGAGGGCACCCACACTGTCTTTGAGTCACGTATATAATAATAGCAGACGATTATATATTTAACAGGTAATGGGGGGGGGGGGGGGGGGTTGCTTTTCAAAACTTACACAGGGACCACGGAGTGTATTTCAAAATGGGTCGTGGTGGGGCGAATGTCTGTGGATCAAAATACATACATTTGTGGGCCCGGGCATGCTTTCCCGAGAACAATTTAAATTTCAGGTGTTCAAATACAATTAAAGCCTTCTGAACCGTGTAACATGGAAAATTGGGTGGTGTGCCATAACCTCTTGCTATAGGCGTCATTTTTAACGCTGCTAACTCCCTCAATACAGGACTTGTCCTTTTTAAATGTTGCTAATGATAAAGTGATGTACTCGAAAATGAAGGGAAACTATTTAAAACAATTTTTTTTGTTTTTTTTAAAGAAAATAATTATTTTATATTTACAGATGTATATTGTAAGTTTTGTAGTAATGTTAGTGAAAGTGTTACTTTTTAAAACAACTTTCTTTTACGCTATTATAAAGAAAATATAAAGCAAAATATCTAAAAAGTGAGGGACACATGCACCCCATACTCCCCGCTTCCTACGCCAGTGGTTCTCCACTAAAAAAAAAAACCCAATCTGATTAAAATGATGTCTACTGGTCTGCCAGTAGATCTAATAGCATTGCGTGGACTCCCATGTCCAGGTGACATTTCATCTATAAATAACAATTTAAATATCGACCAATTACACTTCGCGTTTTATAGCGATATTCGGGGGCATACAAATTATAAAAATATCGGGCGAGACTATTTATGCAATAGGCGAACTTGTTGGTCTATTTCAACATTGAAAAAACAGGGGGAAAAGTGTAATAATAAACTCTGGATTGTATACTAGTATAAAAAGATTTTATGGCTATACCATCACGTTTTGGGGGTTTTTCGTCTTGAAACGAATTTTATATAAAATGTTATATTGAAATTAGTTTCCGGCATACTTCGTAATTTACCCGAATCATTTCGTATACCTTCGGCATAACCCCGAATGTTTTCAAATTCTTTTCAAATCACTGGCATGATTTTGCAAGTAAGGTTTTGATTAGTCGAATGAAAGGTCAACTGGACACGAGCTCCGACGGGCTGCTGTTAGATCCATATGTAATAGTGGAGCTAATTTTAATTAGATTGAAAAACCCCAATAAATGCATTGTATTCACCTGCTAAACATTTCATTTTTTTCCCGGGGCACTTCAAATTTCGAGGAGGAGCTACACAGGATCTCTCCTCGTATACCTATCCGCGCCTGTAATGTCAGATGAATTAGTATTCCCGACATGTTTCCCCGTATAGGCTAATCGAAGCAAGTAGTTGCAAAACCCTATACACTTGCTACGTCCGATTCGGACTACGAAGCAAGGTAAAATGTACCCGCTAAAATTAAATTGTAAAACTTCTTTGGGACCATGACGACGTCATAGGGGCGTGGTACAAGCTAGTTACCTCATCTATCACTCGAGATTCGTCTAGTTAGACCACGGTTATTGCGGCCGACGCCGTTGAGTGACGGGTGTAATAAATCTCAGGCTATGCCCTCGATCATTACATCCGTCACTCAACAAATCTCTCAGAAAAGGATGATGTAACTATACACACACACACACACACACACACACACATACATATATATATATATATATATATAAGGGGGGGGGGCTCAGTCGGTTGAGTGTTTGCTTGATGTGCTTGCGTCGAAGGATCGAACCATCACGGTGGATCCATTCAACTGATTAGGTTTTTCCGTGGAAAAAGACGTGGTATGAGCTTTCACGTTTGTGGGAAAGTGTACATATAAAAGATTCCTTGTTGCATTAGGACAAAAATAACGAGTTATCTCTGATGACTACCTGTCAGAATTTCCAAATATTTCACATCCAGTAGCTGATGATTATTATTATTTTTTTTTTTTGGACCAATGGAGTATTTAAAGATTGGAATTATACGAATGTATCTCCTCTCTGTGCGGTTATGCAGATATTATGAAACGTGGTAAAGCTCTCGCTTTATGTGCGGTCTAGGATCGATACCCTTCGGTGGGCCCATTGAGCTATTTCTCGTTCTAGCCAGTGCACCACGACTGGTGTATCAAATGTTGTGGTATGTGTTATCCTGTCTGTAGGATAGTGCATATATAAGATCCCTTGCTACTAATGGAAACAAAATCTAGCGGGTATCCGCTCTAATACTATACTTATGTCGAAATTACCAAATGTCTGACATCCAATAGCCGGAGATTAATAAATCAATGTGCTCTAGTGGTGTCGTTAAACAAAACAAACTTTTCTCATTTAAAAAAAATTGTATATGATATTCTAAATAGGACACTATCTTTATCATGTAATTATTGTTGTTATCAACAGGCTCTGTTACCATGGCAACAACCTCATGACAGTCCCTTTAAACCACTCAACCGCTAAACCATCAATGTTGCTGTACGTCTGTGTTTCATTGGAACATTTTCCGACATCGAAACAAGTGACAATACACCCACATCAATCCCTCCCCCACTCCCTCCACCCCTGGATCCACCATCTCTCTCCATTCTTGAATTCAATGGTTAACCACTACCGCTGTCGGCTAGTAAATATCTGAATACGTTGATGCAAGTCGTAGCAAGCGCGTGAGTTCATTCATTATTAAGATCGGACCATCTGGAAAACGAACCTCGCTGTGTGACAGAGATTGACTCTGTCCGTTTTGTCTCCCTAACAAGAGAACCTGGCCGACAAGGCGATGGAGAGTCCTCAATCGAATCACTTTAAAAGACGATTCACTTGTCGTCAATCGAATCACTTTAAAAGACGATTCTCTCGTCGTCATTCAGGACGAGAGATTTGACAGATAAATACAATTATGCTTTTCCTGAGCGTGTTCTTTCAAATCGACGTTTAAAGACCTACAAACACGATTAACCTTTCGCTCAAATGCTTTTCTTGCAAATCGACTTTCTACAAGTATAATTAAACATGTTCTATCGAATCAACGTTTATAGACTTAATAAAGCAATGAGGAAGACTCATGAATATTCATAATGAGATAATGAGAAATGGTACTTTAATGGATGTAAACTAGAGGTTGTAAATGAATGTATTTATCTTGGCGTTTTATTTTTCTATAATGGTAAATTTGTACATACACAGAAGCGATTTGCAGAACAAGGACGGAAGGCATTATTCTCAATATTGAATGTATGTAGGAACAATTTCTTCAATATCGAAACAATGCTTGCTGTTTTTGATACATATATTAACTCTGTCCTTAGTTATGGTGCTGAAGTTTGGGGCTTTCACTCGGGTCATGATGTTGAAAAAGTACATATACAATTTTGTAAAAGATTATTGGATGTAAGAAAAGGAACGTGTAACGAATTTGTTTATAGTGAACTGGGACGGTTCCCACTTCAAATAACAAGAAAACTGAGAATTTTTAAATATTGGATAAAATTACGTAACACTACAAATTGTATTCTAAGGGGTATATATGAAGAAATGGCACACTATAACGATAATTGGTTAATTAACATAAGGTACGAATTGTATTCAGTTGGATTGAACTATATTTGGAATTTTTCGTATATTGACGACAGTATTTACATTATAATTGTCACGGGGATCCTATAATACCCGTAACTGAATGAAACACGATTGTCCAAATATCTCTCCTAACTGTATATCTATTAGATCTCTATGAAACAGGCAGTTATACCCGCTGGCTCGTCTAGGTATGATCAGAGATAAGATCTTATATAAAGTATATATTATTATAGCACGTTTAGTTCACTAGAAAACACAACAAAAACACTATACACTTTGGAATCTGTATTAACCTACGCTGACAAATGTACTGCCGCAGTAGTTAATTAACAACAACAAATAATAACAACCCAGAACTGATCACTTAATTAGGTGTCTAGTTTACACAATATGCTAATCACTTCACCGTGACACAACACCCACACGTGTGATAATTGAGAACCGCTTCCAGGGGAACTTAATTAATAAAGGAATTACAACTCTATTCCTAACTGCATAATTTTTAATTAACCCTAACTACTCATTCAATAACCTTGTAATACAGACTTAATACTGGTACCTATCACAATAAAGACAATAACCTACAGTTTACCTAGGTCCTCTAGGATGACTGGATAAGCTATATATATATATATATATATATATATATATATATATATATATATATATATATATATATATATATATATATCAGAGCGGTGAGCCTACAGTATACTGCGTCAGATGACCGGCAGCACCGTCTAAATAATATTGGTATAATACAGTATTAAAATATTTAAAGTCACATCAATTACATCAAGGTTATACACAGAGCAGAAATAAAATTATTTACCAGTCCGGACGGACAGCGATCCCCTGGAGCCTTCCTATGTTTCTCCCCGATATCTCTAAAACCCTAGCTATTTATTATAAAATCCCAGTATCGCCTGGGGGTACATCGCGACACCGAATCCCTACAAGTGCTATTTCCACAGCGACCAAGCGATATATTTTTCTCAGATCGTCAGACTTAGTGACGCCTAGTCGCCAAATCACGGTTGTAAAAACCGCACTCGTGGAGGTATTACGTAACTACTGGCCACCTGGGCTTAAGTTCATATTGGAACTGCACACGGCCGTCTAAAACAATTAATATCGCCACAGGCGAAAAGAAATTAAGAGCATGTACCGTCACAATAATCAAAGAAAGGATATTAGATACTTTTAAGCAATTGTGTTACAGTAAAACAATGACAACGTCTAGAGGACTTTTATACCAACATTTATTAAATGAATTTAGATTACAAACGTATTTAAGATTGCCAGTGGAAACGCGATATATAAAAGAAATATGTAAGATTAGAATATGCGCTCATAAATTAAATGTAGAATCTGGCAGGTATCGAAACATTGAACGATCAGAAAGAATATGTACTCTGTGTAACGCTAATGCCATAGAAGATGAATATCACTTTATGATAGTGTCCACAATACAAAGATTTGCGTTGTAAATATATAAAAATGTATTATTATAAGAGGCCAAGTGTGTATCGTTTTATACAGTTATTAACCACCTTTAACAATAAGGAATTGAATAACCTAGGCAAATATTTAGTGCAAGCGAATACACTTAGAGATCGGTTAATACAGGATAATAGTTAATGTAATAAATGTAACTTATATCACTTCATTTGTCCATGATTACCGTATATATAAACCACACCCACCATTGTTTTGCACGTGTGTATTTTGTATAACTATGTTGTATTATTTATGTTATGTATTCAGCTGATGAGTTGTAAAACTCAAAGCAAATAAAGAACTTGTAGAACTTGTCCGATGTGCATTGCTAATACTTGACTATCGTGAATCGCCGGAGTCCTGATAGAGAAATCTAATGAGCTGGCATTTATACAAAACAGAAACCATATTACGGGCATTGAGATAGCAATTTATTGGAGAGGCGGCGGCATAGGCATACGGGTGGATGGTGTATGGGGGGATACTCCGGCTGATTTTTTTGCCAGAATTAAACAAAAATGTCCGAATCCGGATCACAACATTTATTCATATCAATATTACTGCAAACTAGATATTTTGGGTTGCAAACGAATCGCTAAGCATTTGTTTATGAATTACAACTAATTTTGATGGTAGAATGATGGAAATACATCGTGAAAAGGTCTCAGGTTACCACATTTTGCCCGAATATCTCTATCGTTTTTGCTCGAATATCTCTATCGTGTTCGTCCGAATTTGTGTATTTGCTTCAGTACTAGCCTCCCCTCCCCCACCCCCCACCCCCTTCCGTTTAGTACCCTTATGGGCCGAGGATAATTTGTAATAAATCTGTCTAGGATGTTTTGATTTCCGGAAAAAATAACATTGAAGTATCATAGACACCTGTCACATGCATACCAACGTTATTGCATTCGATCTTGTCCTCCCCTGTGCGTGCTGTAACCTCACCGTGGTGCAGGGGTGTAACATCCTCTTTGAGAATGGCCAATACAGCACACTTTTTGAGTAAAAATCAGTATCTATCTGTGATATTTGTATTTTTGCAGTTCTTTACACTGTTTTTATTTAAATCTTTTATTTAAATCTTGAATTTTTATATTGATGTTGATCATCACTTTATTTCTTTGCATTACCATAGTTTGACACCCAATAACCGGCGTATTTTTTGTGCTGGGGTGTCGTTAAACATTCATTCATTCATTCATTCATTCATTCCATCTTGTCTTCAAAATGTTCTGTTTTAAGGCAATCCTGCTCACACCACCCGACACAAACACAAAACAAAAACCTTGTATGCTATATACGCCTATATTGTGTTGTCCCAAAATCAAAATATGTCAGTAAAATGATTTGTACACAACGGTACTAGTAGTAGAACGTGTCAAGTCTTATGCTACTTTATCACTTAAATAGCTTCCATTCATATATCATTTAGACATTAAACACTTATTACATGGAATAGCTTTAAATAGGCTCTGCAAATATTAATTACACAACCATACATATAAAGTGTCCACATTTAGCACGTATTAGCCTCGTTTTTTTTTGCTGTTAAGATACTTATCTGGAAATCTAGTATTACTAGAACCTAAGAACATCACAGAATCCAATAAGTCCAGTAAAATAGCAAGACGACAGCGTGTAACTTGCTATTGATTTCTTACGATTTAAGTTCGATAATATGTTTTCTATTTTCATAATCGCTAGCAATCCATGAACGTTTGAAAATGATTGTGTCTCCCCGATATGGAATGATTTGTACAGAGATGTGATTTTTTTTTAATTGTGCAATAGGTGTTGGGATTTTTAAAATTATTATTCAATTATTACTATTCTGTAGTGAATACCTTTTCTATAATGACTTGCATTTTTGTTTGTTTGTTTTGTTTTATTGTTGTGGTTTTGGTTGTATTTGTTTATTTTGTTTTGTTCTTTGTTTTTGTTTGTTGTTTTGAGGGATCTTTTTACCCTTTTTTTGATGTTTGTTGTTTTTGTTTGTTTTGTTGTTGTTTTATTCGGGGGGGGGGGGGGGGGGGGTTCTGTTTTGTATTTTATTGTGTGGAGTTTCTTTTATTTTTTGCCGGAAATAATGTGTATAAATTAACAGTAATTTGTTTTTATAATTGCTGGAAGTATACTAAACAAAAACGGAATTGCATATAATATAATATAATATAACATTATAATATAATATAATATAATATAATATAATATAATATAATATAATATAATATAATATAATATAATATAATATAATATAAATATAAATATAATATAATATATCTTACAGTAAGATTGTGAAACCAGGGATTTCGTGAAGTCCCTGAACATTTCAGTAATTTCGTGAAAACCCTGTTTTGGTCAGGGATTTCATGCAATCCCTAAACTATTCAGTGTTTTCGTGAATTCACTAAATACAATAACCAATGAGTTCAATGATAGTTTGTACAGTTCATCGCATACATAACTATGATTAAACAAATAATGGATAACAAAAACAAATGTAAGTCAAATTACTAGCATTTACTACACTTGAGTCAACTTTTGTCAACATCTCCAAACAGAATACACAATATTTAGTATCTGTTTCTCAGTATATTTCAGTAACGAGGCGCAGTGCCCTTCACGAGACCAGATCCACTGTACAGACCGCCTACAGTGTCGAACTAAGATATGGTGTTTCGTGTGTTTCTCAGTATATTTCAGTAACGAGGCGCAGTGCCCTTCACGAGACCAGATCCACTGTACAGACCGCCTACAGTGTCGAACTAAGATATGGTGTTTCGTGTGTTTCTCAGTATATTTCAATAACGAGGCGCAGTGCCATTCACGAGACCAGATCCACTGTACAGACCGCCTACAGTGTCTGCTTGTACGATCTACGCATGCAATACACACAGCGGCGAAACCGGGGGGGGGGGGGGGGGGGGGGGGGGGGGGGGGGGGGGGGGGGGGGGGGGGGGGGTTTGACAGGGGCCATGCCCTCCTACCACTCAAACCTATTACATTTTATAAAATATACATATATACAAGGCTGGCCACACCAAGGTTACTAATATGAGTGTTGCCACTCTTATTAACTAACACTAAGTCATTCCTGTGACTGGAACCCCAACCTTTCCTACTAACCACCTTCTCCCCAACCATTAGAGGGCTTAAGGTTAAATAATTATATTGATTTTATTTAGACAGTCCAATCAACAAAGCGCCTGAATTTATAAATTTTTTAATAGAAGTAGGCAGAGTTCTAAATATTAGGATTGCGCAAATAAATTATTAATGTCCCTTGTTTTATTTTTGGCATTTAAAGTTCAAAATTGTCCTATATTTCTGTCCCGGACCAAATTACTGGCTATCCAGAGATCGGGCCCGGGAAAGACGTGCTCGAAACTCTAGTTGTATAGGAGCATGTAAATAAATATTGGTAATGGTAACATACATACGTACATACATACATACATACATACATACGTACATACATACATACATGCAGACCGGCCTCGGTGGCGTCGTAGTTAGGCCATCGGTCTACAGGCTGGTAGGTACTGGGTTCGGATCCCAGTCGAGGCATGGGATTTTAAATCCAGATACCGACTCCAAACCCTGAGTGAGTGTTCCGCAAGGCTCAGTGGTTAGATGTAAACCACATGCTCCGACCAGTGATCCATAACTGGTTCAACAAAGGCCATGGTTTGTGCTATCTGCCTGTGGGAAGCGCAAATAAAAGATCCCTTGCTGCCTGTCATAAAAGAGTAGCCTATGTGGCGACAGCGGGTTTCCTCTAAAAAAACAGTGTCAGAATAACCATATGTTTGACGTCCAATAGCCGATGATAAGATAAAAAAATCAATTTGCTCTAGTGGCGTCGTTAAATAAAACAGACTTTACTTTTTTTACTTTACATACATGCATGCATACATACACACATACATACACACATACATACGTGTGAGTGACACTTTGTGAGGCCATAAAGGATTTAATTATCCCCTGCGCTAGTGCGTTAATATCTGAGTATGTAATCGGTAACATCGACATACATACAATATATAGATATTCATAGATGGATACATACAGACAGGCAGACAGACAGACATACATACACACCTACACGCACATACATGCATAGTGTAGGTTGCGCCGCCACCCCCATCCCCCCACCCCACCCCCCAATAGAATACACATTCAAAATTATTATCTGCGATCAAATTCAGTACATTATAAAATCGCGGGAATTTGTCCGTCTGTGTCTGTCTGTTGACTGTCTATTTATCTGTTTTGTTTTGTTATTTGCTTGTTATAATGGATTTACTGGAATTTTCCCATCTAGTGCCCCGCGACTGGTGTATCAAAGGCCGTCATAAGTGTTGTCCTGTTAAGGGAAAGTGCATTTAAAATATCCCTTGCTGCCAAGTGAAAACAAATTGAAGTCGGTTTCCTCTGACGAATTATACCGGCCTTGGTGGCGTCGTGGTTAGGCCATCGGTCTACAGGCTGGTAGGTACTGGGTTCGGATCCCAGTCGAGGCATGGGATTTTTAATCCAGATACCGACTCCAAACCCTGAATGAGTGCTCCGCAAGGCTCAATGGGTAGGTGTAAACCACTTGCACCGACGAGTGATCCATAACTGGTTCAACAAAGGCCATGGTTTGGGCTATCCTGCCTGTGGAAAACGCAAATAAAGGATCCCTTGCTGCTAATCAGAAAGAGTAGCCCATGTAGTGGCGACAGCGGGTTTCCTTTCAAAATCTGTGTGGTCCTTAACCATATGTCTGACGCCATATAACCGTAAATAAAATGTGTTGAGTGCATCGTTAAATAAAAAACATTTCTTTCTGACCAATTATCGAATGTTTGACAGCCAACAGCCGATGATTGATCAATTTGCTCTAATAGCATCGTTAAACAAAACCAACCCTTTTTTCTTCCGGTTTTTTTTCGTTTGTTCTTTCGTTCGTTTCCCCGCCTATTGATACTTTCACGACGACAAAATCATGAGATTTGCAAAAAGATGAAAATTATTCTAGGCCCCTAGGAGCGATATCTAAAATGGTGAGGAGTGTGTGTGCGCAAAAATCTCTAGAGTTTAGGACACAATCTTTAAGGGTACACACACCATATTTGTATCGTTATTTACGAGATAGAGTAGGACATGTTTGTCCTACGGCCGGAATCCTAAGTAAGATCCTGTATTTGGTACATAATCCCATGCGTCGTTCAAGTCGTCATTAGTCCCACATACACGGTCGTTGACAAGAGGAGATTTAATGACGTGAACCCGCGGCTGTGTTTTATGGTTGTACTATACCAAATAAAATCCCATAGGCGACCATGTTAACGTATGTGCTTAAAATCACTATATGCAATATATCAACCAAACTTTGACCCATAAATATCAGTACTACAACCCCTACCTCAAAATATTAACTGAAGAAAATGGTATCTTTCATTGCTCATTTTCGGTATAACCAGATGTTTTTACATCACCCTGAGTTTTGCTTTTTCACAGGTACCCCATACATGTTCCACGCACACAGCTACTTGACACAGTGGTAGTAGATGAAATAAAATTGTATACAGTTTTAGCCCAGATGAAACTGTTTCTTTTACAACCAACACACTCACATTTATAACCATTCACAACACTTGTGGTGTTAACTTCTCTATCAAAAGTTCGGTGCACCTCGAACTTTGACCCAGCCGGAAGTTATTTCATTTAGTGCTACTTTATCTCAATATATCATTCATATTTGTTCCTAAAGCGGCGATATAACTGTTACATTGAAGGCGCATATTCCTATGGACTCTTTCCATGACGTGGTTTCTTAATGTGGCGATATAACTGTTACATGAAAGGCGTGGTTTCTTAATGTGGCGATATAACTGTTACATTAAAGGCACATATTCCTATGGACTCTTTCCATAACGTGGTTTCTTAATGTGGCGATATAACTGTTACATTGAAGGCGCATATTCCTATGGACTCTCCATCAAGTGGTTTCTTAGTGTGGCGATATAACTGTTACACTGAAGGCGCATTTTCCTATGGACTCTTTCCATGACGTGGTTTCTTAGTGTGGCGATATAATTGTTGCATGAAAGGTGCATATGCCTACGGACTCTTTCCATGACGTGGTTTCTTAGTGTGGCGATATAACTGTTACATTAAAGGCGCATATTCCTATGAACTCTTTCCATAAAGTGGTTTCTTAGTGTGGCGATATAACTCTTACACTGAAGGCGCATATTCCTATGGACTCATTCCATGACGTGGTTTCTTAGTGTGGCGATATAATTGTTGCATGAAAGGTGCATATGCCTACGGACTCTTTCCATGACGTGGTTTCTTAGTGTGGCGATTATTACTGTTACATTGAAGGCGCATATTCCTATGGACTCTTTCCGTGAAGTGATTTCTTAGTGTGGCGATATAACTGTTACATTGAAGGCGCATATTCCTATGAACTCTTTCCGTGACGTGGTTTCTTAGTGTGGCGATATAACTGTTACATTGAAGGCGCATATTCCTATGGACTCTTTCCGTGACGTGGTTTCTTAGTGTGGCGATATAACTGTTACACTGAAGGCGCATATTCCTATGGACTCTTTCCGTGGCGTGGTTTCTTAGTGTGGCGATATAACTGTTACATTGAAGGCGCATATTCCTATGGACCCGTTCCCTGACGTGGTTTCTTAGTGTGGCGATATAACTGTTACATTGAAGGCGCATATTCCTATGGACTCTTTCCGTGACGTGGTTTCTTAGTGTGGCGATATAACTGTTACATTGAAGGCGTGGCTTATTAGTGTGGCGATATAACTGTTACATTAAAGGCGCATATTCCTAAGGACCCTTTCCATAACGTGGCGCTTTACAATTGGAACTACAGACTTGTGACGGGGGGAAACGTGTGAACATAAACATGATACGAGAGGAAGCAATGTTTTTCTCTGCTACACAAGAATTGCTTAAAAGCGCAGACCCTAGATTTAACACGTAAAAATGGACACTAAAATGAGTTAATCTACAAACCTGTAACACATTTGAATGATGATATAAGATAGCGAAACAAGAGTCTGTGTCGTTGTAACGGTGAAATAGCATTTAAAATAGACTAAAACTGGACTCCATAACCGTTATTTCTCAGACGCACGCGCATTTTTATAATATTAAAAAAGCATTTTGTGATATTAAACACACCAGGATAACCAGAAACTTTTCGAATGTACGGAAATGGATAATCTAAATAATAAATAAATAAATAATATATAAATATATTTATATATATATATATATATATATATATATATATATATATATATATATATATATATATATATATATATATATATATATATATATATTACAATAAATAACATCATTCACATATGCATTTGGGCGCCACCTCTCAAAAACAAAATACCCGTTTTCCATGTGGTACTTAATTGTAGAATGTTTATTATTGTAAATCCCTTAAATATGTCAAGCGATACATTTTTACGGATGTGTTTCGTCTACGGACACTACATTGGATTCTTACTTTCAAAAAAACAACAATGATAGAATATTTAAAACACCAACAAAAAAATGGAACGTGAATCATTTTTATGTAATATATTAATGAGTTAAAAGAAAAGAATTATGTAATAATTAGTGCAGAGCTGAAGTATTTTATTTTATGCTGGTCTCACACTGTCAATTGACACGACGAAGTTGGCCAACTAGACCGTTGCGTTTTAATTTCCCCAACTCCCTACGTAGACGGGAGCGTTCAGATTAACAACTAATCGGCCGTAGAAGTTGTATACGATGAGAATCGAGTTGTAAGAGCACTCAGACTAGCCACTGGACAGCCGTAAAAGTTGTATACGATGAGAATCGAGTTGTAAGAGCGCTCAGACTAGCCACTGGACAGTCGTAGAAGTCACGAGAGCAGAAAGTTGGTCAACTTTGTGCTGGCAGTTAATAGTCTGTGCCTAGCATTTTAGCCATTCATTTTATTTATTATTTTGCAATCACTAAAATGGTCCAGATTCCATTTTTGTATTAAAAGTACTTGAATAATCTAACTCTTAATTCAGTAAAATAAGGTCAAGTTTAGTATAGGAGAATATTTGAATTGACACTCAGGACTCGAAACGGGCGACTTAAATATTAAACAATAATGGCGTTAGTTGCCGAAATAATATTATTTGGGCGGTCTTCTTTAGAGCTATAACATTAGAACCACTATTAATATTTGTATTGCATATATTTATTCCTCAGTAAAATCTTGCTTGTGGTTCATGGTTCGCTTATCTTAATTTGCCAACATCCATTATTATTTTGGGGGCCACCATATTTATGGCGAGTTTCGAGCCCTGACACTCAATTGCCGCTAATACCGACTATCATTCTTGCTTCGTACACAATAAATGTAGCATATCAGACGACTAAAACAATTGTTTATTTTCTTTAACGACACCACTAGAACACATTGCTTAATTAGTCATCAGCTATTATTATTGTGTCAAACACAAGGTAATTCTCACAAGTACGTGTAGTCATCAGCTATTACTATTGTATCAAACACAAGGTAATTCTCACAAGTACGTGTAGTCATCAGCTATTACTATTATGTCAAACACAAGGTAATTCTCACAAGTACGTGTAGTCATCAGCTATTATTATTGTGTCAAACACAAGGTAATTCTCACAAGTACGTGTAGTCATCAGCTATTACTATTGTATCAAACACAAGGTAATTCTCACAAGTACGTGTAGTCATCAGCTATTATTATTGTGTCAAACACAAGGTAATTCTCACAAGTACGTGTAGTCATCAGCTATTATTATTGTGTCAAACACAAGGTAATTCTCACAAGTACGTGTAGTCATCAGCTATTACTATTGTATCAAACACAAGGTAATTCTCACAAGTACGTGTAGTCATCAGCTATTACTATTGTATCAAACACAAGGTAATTCTCACAAGTACGTGTAGTCATCAGCTATTACTATTGTATCAAACACAAGGTAATTCTCACAAGTACGTGTAGTCATCAGCTATTACTATTGTATCAAACACAAGGTAATTCTCACAAGTACGTGTAGTCATCAGCTATTACTATTGTATCAAACACAAGGTAATTCTCACAAGTACGTGTAGTCATCAGCTATTACTATTATGTCAAACACAAGGTAATTCTCACAAGTACGTGTAGTCATCAGCTATTACTATTGTATCAAACACAAGGTAATTCTCACAAGTACGTGTAGTCATCAGCTATTACTATTATGTCAAACACAAGGTAATTCTCACAAGTACGTGTAGTCATCAGCTATTACTATTATGTCAAACACAAGGTAATTCTCACAAGTACGTGTAGTCATCAGCTATTACTATTGTATCAAACACAAGGTAATTCTCACAAGTACGTGTAGTCATCAGCTATTACTATTGTATCAAACACAAGGTAATTCTCACAAGTACGTGTAGTCATCAGCTATTACTATTGTATCAAACACAAGGTAATTCTCACAAGTACGTGTAGTCATCAGCTATTACTATTGTATCAAACACAAGGTAATTCTCACAAGTACGTGTAGTCATCAGCTATTACTATTGTATCAAACACAAGGTAATTCTCACAAGTACGTGTAGTCATCAGCTATTACTATTGTATCAAACACAAGGTAATTCTCACAAGTACGTGTAGTCATCAGAGGAAGGAAGGACATGGTTTATTTAACGACGCACTCAACACATTTTATTTACGGTTATATGGCATCAGACATATGGTTAAGGACCACACAGATATTGAGGGAGGAAACCACTTCATGGGATACTTTTATCTGCACCATCACACAGACAGGATAGTACATACCACGGCCTTTGTCACACCAGTTGTGGAGCACTGGCTGGAACGAGAAATAGCGCAATGGAGCCACAGAAAGGGATCGATATCTAAACAGACTGCGCATCAGAGGAAACCCGCTACATTTTTCCTAATGCAGCAAGGGATCTTTTATTGCCTCTATTATAAATTCGCGAGAAAAAATAGGCAGAGTTACGTCCCCTAACCACTAACCACTTCCGGCGCGTTCCGATTACTTTAAAGATGGCCGTTGGCCATAGTTGTTTGTGAATCTTCAGCTGAGAGTTATACATGCCAGTCCTTGGTATCATAAATGTCCCCACCTATGCTTTAAAACTAAAGAATGATACAGGTAAAATTAAGTTGATGAAATTGCGTTGTGTTATAACTGACCGTGTTAAATATAGGATATGAATCTAGCAAGCTGTCACATACCCTGATAGTTTTGGTTTTCTTGCATGGAATCTCGCCTCACATTAATTATCATAATTTCATTTAAACATACAAACACACCTGCAGTTTTAAAGAATTGTGTGTGATAATAACACATATAGATAATAGAAAAATAATTATGTTTATAGTGCGTCCCACGGGGAACGCATTTTTTCATGCTATGGAATTTACTACAAGTTATTTATTTCTGAGCCGCTGGCTTTCTAAATTACACACAAAAAATAGTATATTTTTGTTATTTCCAAAAAACTTTTATTTTTATTTTTACGTCAAACCAAACTTAAATTATTTACAAAAACAACAAAACATTTTTGAAGGAGGATGGGACGGAATATATGTAATATACCGATCAGAACAGTCCTCTTCCCCACATGCTATATTATGGGGGGGGGGGGGGGGGGGGTTGTAGTTTTTTTCAGTGTATTTCTGGGGACGCATGACCCGACCCCTCCACTAAAAACACCACTAGCCAGTCTAGACTTCCTCTATACAATTCCTTGCCTGTTTGACTAAATATTCCGTTTGCTGTAAATTAATTAGGCCTATATACATTGCATTATAAAGTGTAAATTTTGTTGTAATAACAGCTAAATATATAATTTAACCTAAAAAACATCTACCTGTAGTAAGAGTACTTGTTTTGTTTACATCAAAATATCTGTGTAAACATATTTATGTTAATCTTGCATGCCGATTTTTCAAGGTTAAATGTTAAAATGAAGACATTGTTCTATATACATGATTATAAGCGTAAGTGGCAGGCAAAACAAAAAAACCCTAATATTTTAAAAAGACCCCCCTCAACAATTTTACCTCCGCCCAAAGAAAACCCCAGTAACAACAACAAATCTGCCCCCAAATAAACAATAACCTACAAAATGCACATTTGAATTTTTTATTTTTTTAATCTATGTACATATACCAGTGGCGTATGCGCGCGCGCGCGCACACACACACACAACACACACACACACACACACACACAGAGAGAGAGAGAGAGAGAGAGAGAGAGAGAGAGAGAGAGAGAGAGAGAGAGAGAGAGAGAGAGAGAGAGAGAGAGAGAGAGAGAGAGAGAGAGAGAGAGAGAGAGAGAGAGATTTTAGTGGCGCAGGAAGGTGCCAAAAAGTGTGGGGAGGGGCCCCACACTTTTATATACACACACTTTTACACTATTATAAAGCAAAATACTGTGGAATGCTTAATGGTTGTGCATAATATTAATAATTGCAGGTAGATAGTTGATCGTAACTATTAAATTACATATGAAATTGTGTCCGTTACACTATGTCCGTCTGACAATGACACTGCATAGTCGTAGTTAATAATGCAGCTAGCGGTACAAAAAATCGCAGCTAGTCATTTAGTCAAATTAATGTACAGAAACACATGCATATCACTTGCAAATATCAAAACTTTATTAAGGTGCCGTATTAACGAGTCAATCATCAATGAGCCATTGTTCTTGGTCCCTTCCCCCCCCCCCCACCCCAAGACGTGTTCGTAAGTATTTCTGTTGAGCACAAAACATATTGTACATTTGCTTTTCTGTAAAAGAAGCAGATTGCACACAATCTGACAAACAATAATAGTAATAGAAAACTTTATTAAAGACAAAAAATAAAAGAACAAGTGGACAACTACTCCTCAATTCAGTATTAACAAAGGGCCTTTGTTGCAAGCGACTGGAGCGTAGACGCGCCGGAAATAATTTAGTGGCTAATTGGGGCCGCTTAGCGCTCTGTAAAACAAGGGCAGATAAGTATGTTTCTAATAGAGTCTATTGGCACTTTCCCACAAATAATAAAGCACATACCACGGCCTTTGACCAGTTGCGGTGCACTGGTTGGAACGAGAAAACAAATCAATCAGCTGAATGGATCCACCGAGGTGCTTCGATCCTGTGACGCAAGCACCTTAAGCAAACACACAACCGACTGAGCTAAATCCCGCCCCGTTTGTTGTTGTTGTTTTACTACTTTAAGATAGCATGTTACATGTCTGTACACTTACTACTTACTTCTTAATATGTTTAATTCTAAAATAGGGTCGGCCCTTTTCCTAGATAAGGTGGGGTTTTTGGGAACACAATTGTAGGTCTTATAATAACTTATAAAAACAAAACAAACAACCATACAAATATAAAACATAAACTAACAGATGCATCCGAAATAATAAAACAAAGATGATTTACAGTGCTACAAAAACAGCTATTATCTAAATCCAGTCAATTTTCAATAGTATCTTTGTGCTTAAAACTTTAAATTTAAATTGTGAACATTATGATGATAGTTAAATCCCTGAAGCAAACCCAAAAGAAAACACACCACTGGAATGAATGAATGAATGAATGTTTAACGACACCCCAGCACGAAAAATACATCGGCTATTGGGTGTCAAACTATGGTAATGCAAACAAATAGGGTGATGATCAACATCAATATAAAAATTCAAGATATAAATAAAAACAGTGTAAAGAACTGTGCAAAAATACAAATACAATATTACAGATAGATACTGACTTTTACTCAATTTTTAATTTTGTGCTATATTGGCCATTCTCAAAAATAATGTTACATCCCTGCACCACGGTGAGGTTGCAGCACGCGTAGCAATGCGCAGTGAAAATTAATTTTAATTTGTGTAAAATCGCTTTTAATAAGATTACTTATTATTTCACGAATTCCAAACTCTTGTTGACCTTTCCTTTATATGAGTTAGTCAGCGTGACATGGCGTCCTTAATCCCCTCCGTAAAATATATATGGCTTCACCCTTGCATTAACTACACATATTAATATTCCATGAAACTGTGCTAACGTTGTTTAAGTTCCATAATTGCTATTGAAACACATTGTTGAATAGCAGACGAGGCGCGTTTAATAAGGTGACAAATTGATTTATCAAAACACTTACTTATCTTTGATCAATCTCCGTGAGGAGACGGTAAGAAATTATTTACCTTCAGGTTTGCAAAGTAAACGTAAATCCACCACAATCGATAGGAAGAACACTAAACTCCTGGGAGGCAAGTTCGCCAACGCTATAAACAATTCATGAACAGCGCTTGTTCGTTAAACGAAAGTAGTTTTCCTTCCACAAACAGCTCACAACGCTTCGTCGGTTCTCGGTGGAGAGAGAAAGAGAGAAACTGACAGAGAGCGAAAGTAAAGTGCTAGGGCAATTCAGACACGAAGCAGATTGTTTTTGCCGATAACAGGACGTCTTGGCGAAGTTATAACCGAACGTCCAATCGCTCTGATTTTAACACCGCTAGAAATCAAATCAGTATCATCCAATGAAGAGAGAGAGTTGATTGATTAGTGACCTTTGACCTTGGAGCGCCATAAACAGACGATCTGGATTGGCGGAGGGATCGCTTCGCGCGGGATGTTTTATATCGGCGGTTGTCATATTGTCTGACCGTTAATAAGAGAGATATTCAACGTGCTGACGTGAATGCACCAATTGATTACCTTTCAATGAGAGTCACAGAATGAAGTCCTTTTTTATCTCCTCGTTCGTGAACGCAATGCTGGATGAGACGGAGCGCAAAGAGGTGGCCATAACTCAGATATTAAACCTCTGAAAGGCGGAGAAATATTAAGATGGAACTGTCCGGGAAGATCCGCTCTTAAGAACGACAAATCGCTTTAAATTGGGGGATTGTTGGGAAGGTGTCTACAGAAGGCGACGCTGAGATTGGAACGTCTTCAAAACAACATGACTTACAACTGAATAATAGATAGGTGCGTTATTACGTGCGGTGGATGAACGGATGAATCTTTAACGACACAGAACAAATTAATAATAATAAAGTTTGTTTTATTTAACGACGCCACTAGAGCACATTGATTTTGTATCTTATCATCGGCTATTGGACGTCAAACATATGGTCATTCTGACACGGTGTTTTAGAGGAAACCCGCTGTCACACAGGCAGCAAGGGATCTTTTATTTGCGCTTCCCACAGGGAGAATAGCACAAACCATGGCCTTTGTTGAACCAGTTATCAGGGGTCGAAATTTATGCTATTCCGCTATTCCGCAAATAGTAAATTTCGAAACGGAATAGTAAAACAATTCTTCCAATATTCCCTCATGAACGTGAAAATAAAGCACGGAATACCAAAAATCGCCTGCGACTATTCCGCTTACGCTTTTTTTTCAGCTACATTTTTCTGCAGAACAAATCCTCGCGCTACTAAGACCTTTCTCACGCACTTACCGATACAAAATAAACGTCTTTTTGATCGAAACTAATGTTTGGAGTGAGTTCGTTTGTAATTCCAGCTAGTACAAAGTAATGCATAGACTGGTATATAAACAATTGTTCGTTTCGCAGTGTTGTACAGGGCGACGTAGCACAGTCAGGAAAACTAGTGGTACATTAATAATTGAAGGGATAGTACATTTTTAGACGGAATAGTGTTTTTTGAAATTCACTATTCCTTTAGGATAATGGTAAAAAAACAAACATTCAACCCCTTGTTATGGATCACTGGTCGGTGCAAGTGGTTTACACCTACCCACTGAGCCTTGCGGAGCACTCACTTAGGGTTTGGAGTCGGTATCTGGATTAAAAATCCGATGCCTCGGCTGGGATCCGAACCCAGTACCTACCAGCCTGTAGACCGATGGCTTAACCACGACGCCACCGAGGCCGGTTTAACGACACAAAGACGTAAGCCATCGAGTATTACGTGTCAAACTAAGTTATATGGTGACCAACATCAATATAAAATTCTGAAATTACCAACAGAAATAGGATACACATCAGTGAAAGAAAAGAAATATTTTATTTAACGACGCACTCAACACATTTTATTTACGGTTATATGGCATCAGACGTATGGTTAAGGACCATACAGATATTGAGAAAGGAAACCCGCTGTCGCCACTTCATGGGCTACTTTTTTTTTTTTCGATTAGCAGGAAGGGATCTTTTATATGCACCAACCCACAGACAGGGTAGTACACACCACAGCCTTTGATATACCAGTCGTGGTGCACTGGCTACCTCAACTGAATGTCCCAAATTTTTACTGACGTCCTCTAAAGATTTTCAAATAAAAATAATCATAGCGGGTGTAAGAAACATAATAAAAACTCGTTGCCATCACGCCATGGGCTATTCTTTTTGATTAGCAGACAGAGATCTTTTATATAAATTATCCCACAGTTATGATAGTGTATACCACGGCATTTTAGTTTGTTTTTTTTTTTTACACCCGCTATGAAGCACTGGCTGGAACATAGAAATAGCAAAATTGACCCACCGATAAGGATCGATCCCAGACCCATCGCGGATCCAGGGAATGCTTTACTAGTGGGCTAGGTTCCACCCTCTTGGTACATTGAAGTAATCTATATATTTCGAGGTTTAAATTATAAAGATTACATAATATTATCTAGTTTCTTTCTGTTGCAAGGTTCCACAAAATACTGTTGACCCATATAGAATACCAATAACGACCATTTTGGAAAATGGCCGCTGATGGCTATGCTATATTTTAAGAGTAGTCAAAGTTAAACTAGTACCGACCTCGATGGCGGCTAAGGCATCGGACATAAAGCTGGTAGGTACTGGGTTCATAGCCAGGTACCGGCTCCCATCCAGAGCTAATAGGTGAGTAGGTGTAAGATCGCTACACCTCTTCTCTTGCAGTAACAACTAGCAACTAGCCCACTGTCCTGGACAGACAACCCAGATAGCTAATAGGTGAGTAGGTGTAAGATCGCTACACCCTCTTCTCCCACAGTAACAACTAGCAACTAGCCCAATGTCCTGGACAGACAACCCAGATAGCTAATAGGTGAGTAGGTGTAAGATCGCTACACCCTCTTCTCCCGCAGTAACAACTAACAACTAGCCCAATGTCCTGGACAGACAACCCAGATAGCTAATAGGTGAGTAGGTGTAAGATCGCTACACCCTCTTCTCCCACAGTAACAACTAACAACTAGCCCACTGTCCTGGACAGACAACCCAGATAGCTGAGGTGTGTGCCCAGTTCGAGCAAAAATAATACAGATATTCTGGCAAAATGTGCTAACTCAGACCTTTTCAACATGTGTCTCCATCATTCTACCCTCAAAATTTGTTGCAATCCATATAAAAATGCGAAATGATTAGTTTGTAACCCTTCATAGATGTTTGGCAGTAATACTAATATGAATAAATGTTGTTATCCAGATTCGGTATTTTCATTTAATTTGGGCAAAAGCACACCCTGTAAAAATAGGAGCCCGTTCGTTTATGGTGCACGGGACAGTGTGCCTTAAAATTAATTGGATACA
>NW_024537379.1:498228-528228 GCF_016097555.1 Gigantopelta aegis | reverse complement strand
ACAAGCGGTGCTTAGTTTTAAACATTAAGTGACAGTTAAATGATAGAGATGGGCGGGGAGGTGACAAGCGGTGCTTAGTTTTAAAGCCCCATCTCATTTCTTCCCAATCTGCAGGCTCCTATCTTTTGACTTATTTGGCTGTTCACCTCCACATGCTAGTCCTTGTATCCCCAACAGCTATCTGTGCCACACATCTGTAATTTCGCATCAGGTTTAAGCTTCGGATTGTGATAAGTAGTTACTTCTGCCCCAGGCGGAGCGGGAAGGTTGTACTGCTGTACACTAACCGTCCTATTGGCGAGTCACTAGACAGATTCATGGTATTAGTGGCAGTCTTACGGGCGGTGCAAGAGGGATAAACCTTCCTGTTACGTCTAATAGTGGAGTGGCTATCCTCCTATAGGCGAGTCACTAGATAGATCCATGGTATTATTAGCAGTCCTACGGGCGGTGCAAGAAGGATGAACCTTCCTGTCACGTATCTCCTGATGGAGTGACTGTCCTATAGATGAGTCACTACATATCTCCATGGTATTATTAGCAGTCCTACGGGCGGTGCAAGAGGGATAAACCTTCCTGTTACGTCTAATAGTGGAGTGGCTGTCCTCCTATAGGCGAGTCACTAGATAGATCCATGGTATTAGTGACTGTCCTACGGGCGGAACAAGAGGGATAAACCTTCCTGTTACGTATTTCCTAGTGAAGTGGCTGTCCTCCTATAGTCGAGTCACTAGATATATTCATGGTATCAGTGGCAGTCCTCCTATAGATGAGTCACTAGACAGATTCATGGTATCAGTGGCAGTCCTCCTATAGACGTGCCACTAGACAGATTCATGGTATCAGTGGCAGTCCTCCTATAGACGTGCCACTAGACAGATTCATGGTATCAGTGGCAGTCCTCCTATAGACGTGTCACTAGACAGATTCATGGTATCAGTGGCAGTCCTCCTATAGATGAGTCACTAGATATATTCATGGTATCAGTGGCAGTCCTCCTATAGACGAGTCACTAGACAGATTCATGGTATCAGTGGCAGTCCTCCTATAGACGTGTCACTAGACAGATTCATGGTATCAGTGGCAGTCCTCCTATAGACGAGTCACTAGACAGATTCATGGTATCAGTGGCAGTCCTAACGACGGTGCAAGAAGGATGAACCTTCGTGTTAGGGATCTCCTAGTGGAGTGGCTGTCATCCTAAGGACGAGCACCTCATAGTGGATCATGTAAGCATTCACGACGTTCCCTAAATAATCCTTTCGACTGCCCTATGAAGAGATTCGATTGTTTTTAAATATGAGAATACTGTTTTATTGTTCAGATTGCCAAATACCCATTCGACTCTGTATTGTGCAGAGATACGGTCTTGGTAGTGTATAACGGTTTTGTCGTTCAGCCACCTACTATACTCCCATCCTCAGCTAGTAGCGTGGGTCAAGTCAACTTTGTAACTTTATTAGAAATTATTATTATTTATTATTATTATTTGAAACGTGTGTCAGGCGATTCAACTTGAATCTGTAAAGATACATTAGTGTGGATTCGCCCCTTTCCTCCTCCTCCGCCGCCGCCGCACAATGCAGACTGCAGCCAGATCTACTTGACCACGGTTCCTTGTTAGCGCACTGGATACCGGAAGCGTAGCACACGGCGGAGGACAGTCGATCCATCACACGTCCGTTGGGTGTTCGATCGACTGCCTCGCTTCGTTTTCGTCACCAGTGTTTTTCAGTGGTCTCACGGGCACTTGACGCTCAATGAAAGTCCTGTGCACTGTGAGTTAGATCAATGATTTAACGAGGATGGTGGAGGGGTGACGTGGCCGCACCTAGCGGAGAACAGGCCAGGACTGTCTAGTCCCCCCCCCAAAAAAAAAAATGCGAACAAGTCATTGTAAAGGATCGAATAAATTTGTCTTATATAATGATGCACTCGTAGTGACAATATCTTGAATGGGGTGGGGGAGGGACACACTATCTAGTGCGGGGTGCCAGTCTCTAGTTGGAAGGGACACATTATCTAGTGCGGGGTGCCAGTCTCTAGTGGGGGGGGGACACTATCTAGTGCGGGGTGCTAGTCTCTAGTAGGGGAGGGACACACTAATTAGTGCAGGGTGCCAGTCTCTAGTGGGGAAGGGACACACTATCTAGTGCAGGGTGCCAGTCTCTAGTGGGGAAGGGACACACTATCTAGTGCAGGGTGCCAGTCTCTGGTGGAGAAGACACACTATCTAGTGTGGGGTGCCAGTCTCTAGTGGGGGAGGGACACACTATCTAGTGTGGGGTGCCAGTCTCTAGTGGGGAAGGGACACACTATCTAGTGCGGGGTGCCAGTCTCTAGTGGGGGAAGAGAGACACTATCTAGTGTGGGGTGCCAGTCTCTAGAGGGGAAGGGACACACTATCTAGTGCGGGGTGCCAGTCTCTAGTGGGGAAGAGACACACTATCTAGCGTGGGGTGCCAATCTTTAGTGGGGGAAGGGACACACTATCTAGTGTGGGGTGCCAATCGCTAGTGGGGGAAGGGACACACTAACTAGTGCGGGGTGTCAGTCTCTAGTGGGGGAAGGGACATACTATCTAGTGTGGGGTGCCAGTCTCTAGTAGGGGAGGGACACACTAACTAGTGCAGGGTGCCAGTCTCTAGTGGGGAAGGGACACACTATCTAGTGCAGGGTGCCAGTCTCTAGTGGGGAAGGGACACACTATCTAGTGCAGGGTGCTAGTCTCTGGTGGAGAAGACACACTATCTAGTGTGGGGTGCCAGTCTCTAGTGGGGGAGGGACACACTATCTAGTGTGGGGTGCCAGTCTCTAGTGGGGAAGGGACACACTATCTAGTGCGGGGTGTCATTCTCTAGTGGGGGAAGAGAGACACTATCTAGTGTGGGGTGCCAGTCTCTAGAGGGGAAGGGACACACTATCTAGTGCGGGGTGCCAGTCTCTAGTGGGGAAGAGACACACTATCTAGTGTGGGGTGCCAGTCTTTAGTGGGGGAAGGGACACACTATCTAGTGTGGGGTGCCAATCGCTAGTGGGGGAAGGGACACACTAACTAGTGCGGGGGTCAGTCTAGTCTCTAGTGGGTCTCAGTGGGGGAGGGACACACTAACTAGTGAAGTCTCTAAGCCAGTCTCTAGTGGGGAAGGAACACACTAACTAGTGTGGGGTGCCAGTCTCTAGTGGGGGAAGGAACACACTATCTAGTGTGGGGTGCCAGTCTCTAGTGGGGGAAGGGACACACTAACTAGTGCTGGGTGTCTGTCTTTAGTGGGGGAGGGACACACTGGTTAAGGACCACACACACAGGGACACACACACACACACACACACACATATATATATATATATATATATATATATATATATATATATATATATATATATATATATATATATATATATATATATATATATTATATCCACCGTCTCATAAACAAGACAGTAAATGCCAGGACCTTGGCCGCATATGCTTACGGGCTCACATTTGTGTAGGGTGTGTGGGGAGGCAGGATGGTTTTCTCACGAACTAAACGACAATGCCCGAATCTGGATAACAACATTTATTCATATTAAGGGGCCATGCACAATTATCAACATTAACAAAAGTGTACAAAGATTACCATCTTTTACCATCTTTTACCATCTTTTATTTGCAGTCAACATGTCGTATACCCTCAGGATAATTCGGAATGTTTTTCTAATTATTTTTAAATCACTGGCATGATTCTGCATGTACGGTTTTGATTGGTGGACATGAGCTCCAACTGGCTGCTGTTAGATCCACATGTAATAGTGGAGCTAATTTTAATTAGATTGTTGTCACAGTGTGCCACGATCGCCGATCGGCAACTAATCGTCAACCAATGAAAACGCTTTGCGACATTTTGGCGACCAACTTGGTCGCGTGAAGGTTTTTGTTGCAACACCTGCAACCTTCTTGAAAACCGGCCTCGGTGGCGTCGTGGTTAGGCCATCGGTCTACAGGCTGGTAGGTAATGGGTTCGGATCCCAGTCGAGGCATGGGATTTTTAATCCAGCTACCGACTCCAAACTCTGAGTGAGTGCTCCGGAAGGCTCAATGGGTAGGTGTAAACCACTTGCACCGACCAGTGATCCATAACTGGTTCAACAAAGGCCATGGTTTGTGCTATCCTGCCTGTGGGAAGCGCAAATAAAATATCCCTTGCTGCTAATCGGAAAGAGTAGCCCATGCAGTGGCGACAGCGGGTTTCCTCTCCAAATCTGTGTGGTCCTTAACCATATGTCTGACGCCATATAACCGTAGATAAAATGAATTGAGTGCGTCGTTAAATAAAACATTTCTTTCTTTCTTTCCTTCTTGCAACCAAAATGACGAAAACGTAATAGGCGATAGGCCTAAGTGAAGACCAGTTTAAGACCACTAAAGACTTTTTACAACCATCTGCAACCAACTTGCGACCATCCGAATTTTTTGTGGTCGCAAGTGGTCGTAAGAGGTAGCAAGCCTAGTGCGACTGTTTTGGCGTAGGATGTTTTTATTTATTTCAACAAAACCAAGAAAACACGATGTGATAGGTAAAATGTAGTGTTATGTTTGGTTTATAAAACCATTTTGAAGTATGTTCTTTTTAATGGTGATATTTATATTATTGAATAATGAACCCCCCCCCCCCCCCAAAAAAAAAAAAAAAAAAAAAAAAACTTTTGGACTATTTGTACTATTTATGCAAAAAAAAGGAGAGTTTATTATCGTTCATAATTTGATGCCAGGGACGAGGCTTGTCAAATTATATACATATGGACATATGGATTATTCTTTTAATCCCATGAAAGAAAGCTATGTAAGAAATTTCTATCCTACATGGGATATCTCGCGCACCCGTGTAACATGACGTCGTTAGTAATATATGACGTCATATTGACGTGAGGTCATTAGACACAGTTTTAAATTAATATTTTTTAAAAACTTCATTATAAAAGCTATCTTGATAAGTTGTAATGTTAAATTATTTACACATGAAACAAATACACAAATATGATAGTTTTATTTATTTATGATAAAAATTATCAAATAAAAAAGTTACTTGTTCAGCCATCTTTGTTCAAGTAAAATAATGGTTTATTTACCGAATTAATGAGAGAAAAATACTCGCGCCTGATAATGCCTGATTTAATATGATTATATAATCGGCTTTAATAGTGAAATTTATCCTATAACTTACCCATGATATCCATGTCATAAACCCATGTGGTAATTTACTTTATTAACCCGGTTAATAATGGTATGCAAATTTGCAAGGTCTCTAGGTAATGTGTTGCTGTGGATGGGTCATTTGCTTACAAGCTAACAAAACCCATCCGAGCGTAACGTTTTCAAAGATTTGTTTAAAATGCGTGACGTCAAACTAATCTGTGGTAATCGTGATGACGTCATATTATCGATGGCGGCGACTTTAGTACTGTGATTTACTTCTTTTTTTTTAAACTAAAATGTTATTTTAGAAGTGTTATAGGATAAATAGAATTCGCTACCCGTGTTTTTTAATATGTAATATCAACCTCGTCTAGTTAATCGGTATTTGTCTCAGCAGATATTTTCCATATTAAAAAATACTCGTGACGAATCCTCCAACTAGGGTATGTCACTTTAATATAAAAGCCATTTCTGAATAGTATGCGCACTTTCTGAAATTTACCCGAGTACTCTGACTGTAAGAGAGCTAGACGGACATTTGGACATAAATACGCTCTCATTACAGTCAGAGACCAAGCTATGTATTTTTTTGGCAATTGCCGACAACCAAAAACTTGTCAAAGATTTCCGCTCTAATACCACAACAATCCTATGTTTGACGTCAAATACATTTACATCGACCATTTTCGAGTTACTTGATTAACAAAAAATCAGATATTAATCAGTAATACACACACTACAGAAAGAAACCCGACAGCACCCACATTCAGCTAAGCTTCGGCAAACTCCGGACAGCAGAATTCTAAGTTCGCCGACCTATATTGTGACGTTGTGTCACATGATCGCCCACTCAGCCATTCCGTCTTCCAGGGGCCGTCTCAAAACGACAAGGGCCGATACTGGGACGCGAACCCACTAATTACTAGTCTTACATTTTATAGTCTAACCACCATACAGCCAAGGATTGTTGCTATCGACAGTTTGATCAGTTACTCGGATTTCAGCAAATTTCAACTTACTTTTAAGCTTATAACCAATGAAGGTTCAAGCACGATGTCCTGGGCACACACATCTCCAAGATCTGTTTAGAACAATGTTTAACGTAATCGTGTGCTTTGTTTAACGGCATCTCTACAGCACATTGATTAATCATCGGCTAGTGGAAGTCAGTCATTTGGTAAGTCTTCAAAGAAAACCCACTACATGTTTCTGTTAGCAGCAAGGACTCTTTTATACACACTTTCCCACAGACAGGACAGCATTCATTTCATTTCAACTTATTTTCGTGCTTATATTGAATTAGGTTGAAGCACGTTATCCTGAGCACACACCTCACTTATCCGGGCTGTCTGTCCAGGACAGTGGGTTAGTGGTTAGTGGTTAGTGAAAAAGAAGAGGGTGTAGCGGTCCTACCCCTACCCTTTGAGTCGTTAAAACTCGCTCTGGATGGGAACCGGTACCGGGCTGCGAACCCAGTACCTACCAGCCTGTAGTCCGATGCCTTATCATGGACTTTGATATGCAGGTCGTGGAGCACTGGTTGTGACTGTAAAAAAAACACAAAAAAAAAACCCACAAAAGCAAAAAAAAAAAAAAAAAAAAGAAAAAGAGGACAATGGGTCCGCCGAGGAGATTCGATACTGTTACCCAGGCACCCCAGACGAGCACTCTACCGACTGAGTCAGATCCCGCCTCGACAGTCTACGTAAGGCGACTTAGATGTTTTCTGTTAGCCGGGCTAATGGTCGCTGGCATAGACTGGTTCTTGGAATAATTATCCAGTAATCCACTTACTGGGAATCAGCTTGTTGAAAGCGGAACAATCGAGCGATCCCGGTGTCTGTGTGACGTCTCACCCAGGTCAAGTGGGTATTGGGTCACGTGATGTTCGTAAAGTCTGCCGGGGCAGGAACTAGCCAACGGCTTCAGTAGTCGTAGTTATTGAGTCACTGGAATTAAGCGTCGTAGATACTGGGTTCACATCCCGGTACCGGCTCCTACTCAAGGTGAGATTTGACGTCTCAACGGGTATAGGTTTAGGACCACTATACCGACTTTTCTCTCACTAACCACTGATGACGTCATTTGAGTCATCTCCCCCACAGGAATTCTGGGTAATTTTCACCTGTGAAAGAAAGAAAGAAAGAAATGTTTTATTTAACGACGCACTCAACTCATTTTATTTGTGGTTATATGGCGTCAGACATATGGTTAAGGACCACACAGATTTTGAGAGGAAACCCGCTGTCGCCACTACATGGGCTACTCTTTCCGATTAGCAGCAAGGGATCTTTTATTTGCGCTTCCCACAGGCAGGATAGCACAAACCATGGCCTTTGTTGAACAAGTTATGGATCACTGGTCGGTGCAAGTGGTTTACACCTACCCATTGAGCGTTGCGGAGCACTCACTCAGGATTTGGAGTCGGTATCTGGATTAAAAATCCCATGCCTCGACTGGGATCCGAACCCAGTACCTACTAGCCTGTAGACCGATGGCCTAACCACGACGCTACCGAGGCCGGTCTTTCACCTGTGAGATAGTCAGGACATATACTATCAAGAAATACCCAAATTAGCTGGTAGTATGGTAGTTGTGCCACTTGACCCCCACAATCAGCCTCAATATGCAAGGCTACTAACCATTAACCACTAACCCTTTTACTGGACAGACAGCTCGGATACCCAGGGCAGTGTGCTTGAACCTTACTTGGATATAAACACGAAAATAAATCGAAATTAACTGATTGATTTTACCCCATTCCAATCAGTGCCTCACGCCTAGTAAAAGTCAAATTTTGTTTGGCTTAACGACACCACCAGAGCACATTGATTAGTTAATCATCGGCTATTGGACGTGAAACATTTGGTAATTCTGACACGTAGTCATCACTGGAAACCCGCTACATGTCTCCTAATGCAGCAAGGGATCTTTTATATACACTTTCCCACGAATGAATGAATGTTTAATGACATCCCAGCACAAAAATACACATCGGCACTTTCCCACAGCCATGAAAGCACATAACACGGCCTTTGAAATTAAATTATATATTATTCAGCATCCCTGCAGTGTATCAGTCGACATAAACACCGCTGATATAAATACTACCACCCCTCACCCTTAAAGTCAATCAGATAAGATTGGGGGTGAGGCTGCTCATTCCAGAGATAACGGGTAGCGTCTAGGACTACCCTAGTTCCTTAGAACATTTCAGTACTTTTCTTTACAGGTACCCCATTCATGTTTCAAGCGCCGGGCTATTTGACACAGTGGTACCAGATGAAATAAAACTGCATGCACCAACACACTCACATTAATCTCCATTTGTAGGACTTGTGGTATTAACTGCTCTGTCAACTTCCCACAGCGGCTCCTGGTAAAAAGGGTTTTCTGTTTTAAGTAATATCACACGCCTACGTTATAAGCACGATGAAGAAAGGCAGATATGTTTCGTTTAACCACGCTCAACACATTTAAATTACGGTATTAGGGAGTCGGGAATATGATTAATGTCCACACAGATAATGAGAGGAAATAAACATGGCTACTCTTTTCGATTAGTATCAAGGGATCGTTTATAGTCAGTATCCCGCAGACAAAGTAGTACATACCACGGCCTTTGTTACACTAGTTGTTGAGCACTGGTTGTCACCAGAAATAGCCCAATTCATCCAAAAACGGGGATCGATCCTAGACCATCCGTGCACCAGGATAGCGCTTTACTACATCGCTTGAACCCAAACAACCTAGTGAACGCTTATACCAGATAACCCAGTGAATATATATAGTGAATGTTTATACCAGATAACTCAGTGAGTATTATTATAGTGAACGTTTATACCAGATAACCCAGTGGGTATATATATAGTGAACGTTTCTACCAGATAACCCAGTGAGTATATATAGTGAACGTTTCTACCAGATAACCCAGTGAGTATATATAGTGAACGTTTACACCAGATAACCCAGTGAGTATATACAGTGAACGTTTATATCAGATAACCCAGTGAGTATATACAGTGAACGTTGATACCAGATAACACAGTGAGTATATACAGTGAACATTGATACCAGATAACCCAGTGGGTATATATAGTGTATGTTTATACCAGATAATCCAGTGAGTATATACAGTGAACATTGATACCAGATAACCCAGTGAGTATATACAGTGAACATTGATACCAGATACCCCAGTGAGTATATACAGTGAACATTGATACCAGATAACCCAGTGAGTATATATAGTGTATGTTTATACCAGATAACCCAGTGAGTACATATAGTGTATGTTTATACCAGATAACCCAGTGAGTACATATAGTGTATGTTTATACCAGATAACCCAGTGAGTATATATAGTGGATGTTTATAATACCAGATAACCCAGTGAGTATATACAGTGAACGTTTATAATAACAGATAATCCAGTGAGTATATACAGTAAAAGTTTATACCAGATAACCCAGTGAGTATGTATAGTGAACATTTATACCAGATAATCCAGTGAGTATATATAGTGAACGTTTATACCAGATATCCCAGTGAGTATATACAGTGAACGTTTATACCAGATAACCCAGTGAGTATATATAGTGAACGTTTATACCAGATAAGCCAGTGAGTATATATAGTGAACGTTTATACCAGATAACCCAGTGAGTATATACAGTGAACGTTTATACCAGATAACCCAGTGAGTATATACAGTGAACATTGATACCAGATAACCCAGTGAGTATATATAGTGTATGTTTATACCAGATAACCCAGTGAGTATATATAGTGTATGTTTATACCAGATAACCCAGTGAGTACATATAGTGAATGTTTATAATACCAGATAACCCAGTGAGTATATATAGTGTATGTTTATACCAGATAAGCCAGTGAGTATATATAGTGAACGTTTATACCAGATAACCCAGTGAGTATATACAGTGAACGTTTATACCAGATAACCCAGTGAGTATATACAGTGAACATTGATACCAGATAACCCAGTGAGTATATATAGTGTATGTTTATACCAGATAACCCAGTGAGTATATATAGTGTATGTTTATACCAGATAACCCAGTGAGTACATATAGTGAATGTTTATAATACCAGATAACCCAGTGAGTATATATAGTGTATGTTTATACCAGATAACCCAGTGAGTACATATAGTGTATGTTTATACCAGATAACCCAGTGAGTATATATAGTGTATGTTTATAATACCAGATAACCCAGTGAGTATATATAGTGTATGTTTATACCAGATAACCCAGTGAGTACATATAGTGTATGTTTATACCAGATAACCCAGTGAGTACATATAGTGTATGTTTATAATACCAGATAACCCAGTGAGTATATACAGTGAACGTTTATAATAACAGATAACCCAGTGAGTATATATAGTGTATGTTTATACCAGATAACCCAGTGAGTACATATAGTGTATGTTTATACCAGATAACCCAGTGAGTACATATAGTGTATGTTTATAATACCAGATAACCCAGTGAGTATATATAGTGTATGTTTATACCAGATAACCCAGTGAGTACATATAGTGTATGTTTATACCAGATAACCCAGTGAGTATATATAGTGTATGTTTATAATACCAGATAACCCAGTGAGTATATATAGTGTATGTTTATACCAGATAGTGAGTACCAGTGAGTTTATACCAGATACCCAGTGAGTACATATAGTTTATACCAGATAACCCAGTGAGTATATATAGTGTATGTTTATACCAGATAACCCAGTGAGTACATATAGTGTATGTTTATACCAGATAACCCAGTGAGTACATATAGTGTATGTTTATAATACCAGATAACCCAGTGAGTATATAGTGTGAACGTTTATAATAACAGATAATCCAGTGAGTATATATAGTGTATGTTTATACCAGATAACCCAGTGAGTACATATAGTGTATGTTTATACCAGATAACCCAGTGAGTATATATAGTGAATGTTTATAATACCAGATAACCCAGTGAGTATATACAGTGAACGTTTATAATAACAGATAATCCAGTGAGTATATACAGTAAAAGTTTATACCAGATAACCCAGTGAGTATGTATAGTGAACATTTATACCAGATAATCCAGTGAGTATATATAGTGAACGTTTATACCAGATATCCCAGTGAGTATATACAGTGAACGTTTATACCAGATAACCCAGTGAGTATATATAGTGAACGTTTATACCAGATAAGCCAGTGAGTATATACAGTGAACGTTTATACCAGATAAGCCAGTGAGTATATACAGTGAACGTTTATACCAGATTACCCAGTGAGTATATACAGTGAACGTTTATACCAGATAACCCAGTGAGTATATATAGTGAACGTTTATACCAGATAAGCCAGTGAGTATATACAGTGAACGTTTATACCAGATTACCCAGTGAGTATATACAGTGAACATTTATACCAGATAACCCAGTGAGTATATACAGTGAACGTTTATACCAGATAACCCAGAGAGTATATATAGTGAACGTTTATGCCAGATAACCCAGTGAGTATATACAGTGAACGTTTATACCAGATAATCCAGTGAGTATATATAGTGAACGTTTATACCAGATAACCCAGTGAGTATATACAGTGAACGTTTCTACCAGATAACCCAGTGAGTATATATAGTGAACGTTTATACCAGATAAGCCAGTGAGTATATACAGTGAACGTTTATACCAGATTACCCAGTGAGTATATACAGTGAACATTTATACCAGATAACCCAGTGAGTATATACAGTGAACGTTTATACCAGATAACCCAGTGAGTATATACAGTGAACGTTTATACCAGATAACCCAGTGAGTATATACAGTGAACATTTATACCAGATAACCCAGTGAGTATATACAGTGAACGTTTATACCAGATAACCCAGTGAGTATATATAGTGAACGTTTATGCCAGATAACCCAGTGAGTATATACAGTGAACGTTTATACCAGATTACCCAGTGAGTATATACAGTGAACATTTATACCAGATAACCCAGTGAGTATATACAGTGAACGTTTATACCAGATAACCCAGTGAGTATATATAGTGAACGTTTATGCCAGATAACCCAGTTAGTATATAGAGTGAACGTTTATGCCATATAAGCCAGTGAGTATATATAGTGAACGTTTATACCAGATAACCCAGTGTGTGTATAAGATAGTCCCGTTTCTTATGTTGCTCGGCACATATAGTGAATGTTAATACCAGATAACCTAGAACGTCGAGTACGAATCCACGGCTGTGAACCAATTCAAAGTAAATCGCTTTCACGTACTGCTCAATGATTTGACGGAAGAGATTTGTTTAAAAAGAAACTATTAACAAAAGAAGAAATAAAATAAAGGAAACATGTCTTCAACATCGTTGTTTTCCTTAAGATTGCAATCAGCCTGCGCAACATCATTAAGGTTACTTAATAATTAACAAGACAATAACTATTACTTCTGTTGTGTTCGTGGGTGCATGGACATAATGATCATGCACTGAGTGTCCGTCTATGACCAATCGGCTAAGAATTTTTTTTAAATAAATAATGATATGACCCACCAACACACCCACACACACACACACCCACACACACACACATAATACACACAACACATACCCCCTCACACACACTCAATACACACACATACGCATACCCCCCCCCCCCCACACACACAGACACACACTCAATACACACATACCCCCACAGACACACACATACCCCCACACATATAACATACACACGCACACACACGCTCACATACAGAGATATATATATATATATATATATATATATATATATATACTGAAGGCCAAAAGAAACTTTACCATAGTTTTAAATCACTCTGGTGTAAAAACAACAAAAGATAGTCGCTAAAAAACCTGTTTTTCCTTTTTTAATTTAAATATTTTTTATATTTAATATAATTAGATTGGCAGAGATCAGGTTGGCCTTTTGAGAGAAACTGTCGGTGGTAATAAATACGTGTGCACAGTCATCTGTTACTACACAAAGTGGGGACAGTCACCTGTCACTACACCAAGTGGGCACGGTCATCTGTTACTACACAAAGTGGGCACAGTCACCTGTAACTACACTAAGTGGGCACAGTCATCTGTTACTACACTAAGTGTGCACAGTCATCTGTTACTACACTAAGTGGGCACGGTCATCTGTTACTACACAAAGTGGGGACAGTCACCTGTTACTACACTAAGTGGGCACGGTCATCTGTTATTACACTAAGTGGGCACGGTCACCTGTTACTACACCAAGTGGGCACGGTCACCTGTTACTACACCAAGTGGGCACGGTCACATGTTACTACACCAAGTGGGCACAGTCACCTGTTACTACACCAAGTGGGCACGGTCACATGTTACTACACCAAGTGGGCACGGTCACCTGTTACTACACCAAGTGGGCACGGTCACATGTTACTACACCAAGTGGGCACGGTCACCTGTTACTACACCAAGTGGGCACGGTCACATGTTACTACACCAAGTGGGCACGGTCACCTGTTACTACACCAAGTGGGCACGGTCACCTGTTACTACACCAAGTGGGCACGGTCATCTGTTACTACACCAAGTGGGCACAGTCACCTGTTACTACACCAAGTGGGCACGGTCACCTGTTACTACACCAAGTGGGCACGGTCACCTGTTACTACACCAAGTGGGCACGGTCACCTGTTACTACACCAAGTGGGCACAGTCACATGTTACTACACCAAGTGGGCACAGTCACCTGTTACTACACCAAGTGGGCACAGTCACATGTTACTACACCAAGTGGGCACGGTCACCTGTTACTACACCAAGTGGGCACAGTCACCTGTTACTACACCAAGTGGGCACGGTCACATGTTACTACACCAAGTGGGCACGGTCACCTGTTACTACACCAAGTGGGCACGGTCACCTGTTACTACACCAAGTGGGCACGGTCACCTGTTACTACACCAAGTGGGCACGGTCACCTGTTACTACACCAAGTGGGCACAGTCACCTGTTACTACACCAAGTGGGCACGGTCATCTGTTACTACACCAAGTGGGCACGGTCACCTGTTACTACACCAAGTGGGCACGGTCACATGTTACTACACCAAGTGGGCACAGTCACCTGTTACTACACCAAGTGGGCACGGTCACCTGTTACTACACCAAGTGGGCACGGTCACCTGTTACTACACCAAGTGGGCACAGTCACCTGTTACTACACCAAGTGGGCACGGTCACCTGTTACTACACCAAGTGGGCACGGTCACCTGTTACTACACCAAGTGGGCACAGTCACCTGTTACTACACCAAGTGGGCACGGTCACATGTTACTACACCAAGTGGGCACGGTCACCTGTTACTACACCAAGTGGGCACGGTCACCTGTTACTACACCAAGTGGGCACGGTCACCTGTTACTACACCAAGTGGGCACGGTCACCTGTTACTACACCAAGTGGGCACGGTCACATGTTACTACACCAAGTGGGCACAGTCACCTGTTACTACACCAAGTGGGCACAGTCACCTGTTGCTACACCAAGTGGGCACGGTCACCTGTTGCTACACCAAGTGGGCACGGTCACCTGTTACTGCACCAAGTGGGCACAGTCACCTGTTACTACGCCAAGTGGGCACAGTCACCTGTTACTACACCAAGTGGGCACGGTCACCTGTTGCTACACCAAGTGGGCACGGTCACATGTTACTACACCAAGTGTGCACGGTCACCTGTTACTACACCAAGTGGGCACGGTCACCTGTTACTGCACCAAGTGGGCATAGTCACCTGTTACTACGCCAAGTGGGCACGGTCACATGTTACTACACCAAGTGGGCACGGTCACCTGTTACTACACCAAGTGGGCACAGTCACCTGTTACTACACCAAGTGGGCACGGTCACCTGTTGCTACACCAAGTGGGCACGGTCACCTGTTGCTACACCAAGTGGGCACGGTCACATGTTACTACACCAAGTGGGCACAGTCACCTGTTACTACACCAAGTGGGCACAGGCAAAGGTTCTACCAACCAAACATGCATCGGGTGTGGCCCAATTTTTAATGGAGCTATTTTTATGGTAATCTAATTTTTACATTATTTTGTACAATTGTTAATATTTATAATTAAAAACATTAAAACAACATTAGCGTGTTTCTCACTTTAACACGAACACACGCGCACCACCGGCCTCGGTGGCGTCATGGTTAGGCCATCGGTCTACAGGCTGGTAGGTACTGGGTTCGGATCCCAGTCTAGGCATGGGATTTTTAATCCAGATACTTACTCCAAACCCTGAGTGAGTGCTCCGCAAGGCTCAGTGGGTAGGTGCAAACCACTTGCACCGACCAGTGATCCATAACTAGTTCAACAAAGGCCATGGTTTGTGCTACCCTGCCTGTGGGAAGCGCAAATAAAAGATCCTTTGCTGCTAATCGGAAAGAGTAGCCCATGTAGTGGCGACAGCGGGTTTCCTCTCAAAATCTGTGTGGTCCTGAACCATATGTCTGATGCCATATAACCGTAAATAAAACGTGTTGAGTGCGTCGTTAAATAAAACATTGCTTTTTCATCGTCGAACCACAGCCTACCACCCGCAGTGCAATGGACTGACAGGTAGATCTCTACATTATAACATATTAGTGTCAACGCATACAACGCTGAGTCGAAACTGAACCTATACAATTTAACATGATAATAAATGGTTACAGCCACTCAATAAATGTTTACAAGTTGCTACTTCCTGGACATCAAAGTTTACATATTATACATTTTCTATGCAGCATTACTACTGACGACATCTTAATGTATGTTTTTCGTAAGGCAAGGCTCCTATTAGTTTTATTTCAGAGAGGTTCAATCAAACGTTGGAGAATATGCTGTTAAAGTTGGACGAGGATGCGGAATGGGATACCCTGATCCCACAAGATGTCTTTGGCTACAACACATCAAAGCATACAAGCACCAAGTTTTCCCCTTTTTCCGTATGTACGGGGGGCGGGACGTAACCCAGTGGTAAAGCGCCCGCCAGATGCGCGGTCGGTGTGGGATCGATCCCCGTCCGTGGGCCGATTGGGTTATTCCTCGTTCCAGCCAGTGCACCACGATCGGTATACCATGGTATGTGCTATCCTGTCTGTTGGATGGTGCATATACAAGATCCCTTGCTGCTAATCGAAAAGAGTAGCCCATGTAGTGGCGGCAGCGGGTTTCCTCTCTTCATATCTGTGTGGTCCTTAACCATAAGTCCGACGCCATATAACCGTAAATAAAATGTGTTTAGTGCGTCGTTAAATAAAATGATCTCCTTCCTTATGTACGGAAGGCGAGCTCTTCAAAGATACATCCAATGGTAATGGTAATGAGATAACTCTAAATTGGTTCTTAACTAAATGCAGTTATTGTTTGGAATTGATCCTCCTCGACCCATTGGGTTTTTGCAGTTTCAAACACTGCCCCACGACTGGTATACCAAAGGTTGTGGTATGTACTGTCCTGTATATTGGAAATGCATATAAAAGATTCCTTGTTGCTTTTTCGGTATGAGTAACCCATGGAGTGGCGGCAGTGGGTTTCCTCTGTCATTAACTTTGTGGTCCTTTACCATATGTCTGACACTAGTATAACCGTCAATAAAATGTTTTGAGTGCGTCGTTAAATAAAACATAAACCCTTCAGTATATAGTTATATTATAGGGAACCAGTTTTACCAAATGATGTTTGTGATTCCGACAACGAAGTGACGGAGCAACCAGACCCCAACGAAACTTGCCATGCTGAAATCGGTAAAATACTTTTGAATATGGCTGTTTGATTAAGTATAGGTAGATAAACTATAAATTGTGAGTCATCGTGCGTGGGTGTATTGGAAAATATAAATTAACACTATATTGGGGGTTTTTAAAAAGATAAAACGTAACGAATATTATTTATGTTCTTAAGTCTTGAAACTAGTAAAGAGATAATACTATATATTTATTTGACAGGACATGTTAATTGGAAAACCTGAATTAAATTATTTTTAAATACACATATCTAACGGATAATGTTTATGGGTCTACATTAGTAGGTTATAATTGCACGTGTCATACATGTCTATAATATTTTTTGTATTTTTTCAGGACTTGTCTATCGGTACTAAAGTTTTTAAAAAACCCTGCTATGACAGGATCGCAAAGGAGGTAAAGATTAGAGGCCTTGGCTAGGGCTATACATAATTCGAGGGTTAACAAAAAGTGGAACCTACCTGTTGTTGACCATGGATGGACTGGCGCTGAAAAGCGCTATTAATGGTGTGAATTTGAAAGAATAGCAGGAGGCACCAGCGGCTAAAATGGCCAAATTTACTGAACAAATTTAATAATAATTAAAAAATTAATTAATTAGTTTTGTTTTCATTGCATTATATTTTCGATGTAAGCCATCGGACTTGTATTTGGGTTGTCCAGGAATGCAAGTCCGCATCGGACTAGAAATCCTGGCAGTCAGACCAGTATTCCCAAGGAATGTGCGTCCTAGGACTTGCGTTCCTAGTTATGTTAATCATAGGACATTTATTCCTAGGAGATAGTGTCCTGGGAGACCTCGGTTCCTAAGGACTTGCATTCCTTTCACACCGGCACGAAATTGGCAGAATTATCAATCAGTGTTGAATCAGGCGTACCGACGTTTTACGTTAAATGGACTCCAACTGAAGAGTTCAGGAAAGGAAGGACAACTCGATCATTAACCCGCAGGACCCCAACCCGTCCCGTCTTGTAATCTGATTCAAATCACATCTTCAACTGTACGACACTTCGTTAAAAGGACATTCCTGAGTTTGCTGCAATTTTTAAGATGTTATCGACTAACAGAGACTTCTTAACGATTGTAATTACATATGAAATATATTGTCTGTGGGATGGTACATATAAAATATCTCTTGCTACTAATAGGGAAATGTAACGGGTTTCCTCTCTAAGACTATTTGTCAAGATTACCAAATATTTAACAGCCGATGATAAATAAACCAATGTACCCTAGTGGTGTCGTTTAGGAAAACAAACTGTAAACTAAATTGGAACAGATACTCCCTCCTCAGTTGTCACTGTAGATAGTAACCGTGAAGCCCCCACCGCCACCGCCACCGCCACCACCACCACCACCACAACCACAACCACAACCACAACCACCACACACACACCAGTTATGTCAGTGTAGATAGGACCGTACGAACCTGAACAGGTGGGGCAGTACAGGCCTACCCACTTGAGATCCAAACTGCTTTTTTGTTTCGCCTTGCTCTATAAAAATAAAAATAACAATCTAACTTGTGCCTGCCCCCCCCCCCCCCCTCCCTTTCAGAAGTACACACTGACCTCAACTTCGGATTTCATTCTTCTCATATTTGATGGGTCATAGAATCACATCCCTCAGCAGACCTATTGGAGTAGAATACCCCCTTTGAATCCGACTTGCCTATAAAGTCAGTCAGTGTTATATACATGATTTTGTGGGGGCGGGACGTGGGCCTGTGGTAAAGAGCTCGCTCGATGGGGTTTTTCTCGTTCCAGTCAGTGCAACACGACTGGTATATCAAGGCCGTGGTATGTACTACCATGTCTGTGGGATGGTGCACATAAAAGAACCCTCGTTCCTTTAAAAATACATACTCTAAGCGAGACTTACCATGATACGGTAACACATCAAGATGTAACAAAACAAAAAAGATGTTAAAAAAAATAAATAATAATAAATCACATTTGGAATATCATAACAATGACTAAAACGTTCCAAGCAATCATTTTAAAAAATAAATAAAAATTAAACACATGAAATGACAATAACAGTAAAAAACATATAAAACCAAAAGAACATCGAAAGAAAAAAAGAAAGAAAATATGTCTAGGTCATATGTATGTCTAAATTATTAAGATCACAAAACCTAGGTTGTTCTTTCTTTGAGGTGTGAGTGTGGGATGGGGGTAGGGTGTGTGTGTGTGTGTGTGTGTGTGCGTGAGTGTGTGTGTGTGCGTGAGTGTGTGAGCGTGTGTATGTATGTGAGCGTATGTGTGTGTGTGTATGTGTGTACTTGTGTGTATGTGTGTGTGTGTTGTATGTGTGTGCATGTTTATGTGTGTGTGTGTTGCGTTGTGTGTGTATGTATGTGTGTGTATGTGTGCGTGTTGTGTGTGTATATGTGTGTTGTGTGTGTGTGTGTGTGTGCGTGTGTGTGTGTGTGTGTTGTATGTGTTATGTGTGTGTGTTGTGTGTGTATGTATATGTGTGTGTATGTGTGTGTGTATGTATGTATGTGTGTATGTGCCTGTGAGTGTGTGTTGTTGTATGTGTTATATGTGTGTGTGTTGTGTGTGTATGTGTATATGTGTGTATGTGTGTGTTCGTATGTATGTTGTGTGTGCGTGCGTGTGCTGTGTGTGTATGTTGTGTGTGTATGTGTGTGTGTGTATGTGTGTGTATGTGCGTATATACCTGTGCTGTGTGTGTATGTATGTGTGTTTATCTCTGTGTGTGTATACGTGTGTGTGTGTGTGTCTGCATGTGTTGTCTGTGTGTGTATGTGAGTGTTGTGTGTGTGTGTGTGTGTATGTTGTGTGCGTGTGTGTGTGTGTTGTATGTGCGTGTGTGTGTGCGTGTGTGTGGTGTGTGTGCGTGCGTGCGTGCGTGTGTGTGCGTGCGCGCGTGTGTGTGTGTGTATATATGTTGTGTGTATGTGTGTGTGTGTGCGGGTGTCTGTGTGGGTGTGTGCGTGCGTGCGTGCGTACGTGCGTGTGTGTGTGTGTACATGCGTGCGTGCGTGCGCATGTGTACATGCGTGCGTGCGTGCGTGCGTACGTGCGTGTGCGTACGTGCGTGCGTGTGTGTGTGTGTATATGTGTGTTGTGTGTATATGTGTGTTGTGTGTGTGTGCGTGTGTGTGTGCGTGCGTGCGTGCGCGCGTGCGTGTGTGTGTCTCTGTGTGTGTGTGTGTCTCTGTGTGTGTTTGTGTGTGTGTGTTCTAAGATATAAACTTGGCCTGCCCTCACTCCACGCGATAAATTGTGTTTCCCATCAGACATTGTGTCCGCTCCTACGAGCCTAATCAACGTGTATGCATGAGGCGTTAGTGCAAAATGTCTATAGCTATCTGAGTCGCCGTTACGTGATTACTTTCAAAGTTTGTTGTTGTTGGTTTGTTTGTTGTTGTTGTTTGTTTTTGTTTTTTTGTTGTTTTGGGGGGTTTTAGGGGGTGGAGAACGGTTTTTTTTTTATTGGGTTTTATATATTTATAAATATTTTTTTAAATATAAAATGGATGTATTTAATTATTTCTAAATGTTTAACTCTTTCTTGTCAAATGAATGTGAGTAAATGTGGATAAGTGTTTGAAATGTTTCACGTTGTTAAATTATATATTTTCGTGTTGCAACATCAAAGGTATACAGGTGTGAACAAGTAAGAACATTTATTAACTGGTAAACATTTATATAAACTCGTCTTCACACTGAAGTAATACTCGGTCAGGTTTGCTCTGAAGAAGAAAACAATATATCGTGCATATAAAAGATGCAGTGGGTTTCCTCTCTAAGAATATATGTCAGAATTACCAAATGTTTGGCATCCAGTAGCCGATGATTAATAAATCAATGTCCTCTAGTGGTGCCATTAAAGAAACAAACTAACGTTTATTTTAAATTTGGGAAATTTTAACATACAGTCTTACAGAGGAGCCCCGCTACATTCTTTCCATTAGTAACAAGGGATCTTTTATATGCACCATCCCACAGACAGGGTAGCGCATGCCACAGTTCTATCACTGTACATAGATAGGTCCATAGGAACCAGGAAGAGGTGGGGTAGCAGAGGCGACCCCCGCTCACTCTACTCCGCTTCAGATATTGTTCCTATCAGCAGGTCCCCCCCCCCCCACCACCACCACCAACTAGTCTGTGACCCCCACATCAGTGTTCACATTTCGTTGGTATTGGCTTGTAACCCCCACTCCATCAACTAGATGCTATGAACCCTCACTTCTGATATCGTTGTTATCGGCATGTAATTTCTCCCCTCAACTAAAGGCTATTACCCCTCACTTCAGATATCGTTGTTATCAGCATGTAACGTCCCCCCGACAACTATACAACTATAGACTGTGATCCCTCATTTGAGATATTGTTCATATCGACTTGTAACCCCCCCCCCCCCCTCAAATAGACTGACCCCTACTTCAGATGTCGTTCTTATCCTGTATACGACCCCCAGTTCCATCACTGTAGATGTTCGATGGGTCATAGGATCAAATCCCCCGTCAGACGCATTGCTGCAGGATATCCCCTCTGAAACCGACCTGCGTATAAAGTCAGTCAGTGTTATATGCATACTGTTGTTTTCATGTGTACAACAATTCACAAATAGTGCACAAAATAACAAGACGTTTTTAACAATACATATTTATTTGATTACAAGGCATACAAAGTGCTTGATTAATTACTGTTACACAGTGCAACAACGTGAAAAAATGTGGTATGTACATATTTACATATCTCACAGCTGACGTAATTATTATACCAGGCCCGTCTGACAGATTAAAACAGTAGAGGAGGGGATCATAAATATAAATAATGCAGGTCCATACCTAGTCTAAACTAACAGGGGTGTCATTTAAAAAAGAGTCGGTGTATAGTAATAGAGGGTCTATGTACAGGAAAGTATCCTGTTGAATAAAAATAACAACTTCGATTTTTTACACATGCAACTGACCCCACATCCCTTGCCCACTTCTCCTTATGGATCTGTAATGATAAAAAAGAGTTCAGTTTCTGAATCACATTGTGCTAGGCTACATTTTAAATTAATTATCTTATCTACCATTTGCCTACTTCTAAAGACAAAAGTGGAATGGACCAGGGCCCCTTCCAGGATAAGACGGCCCTGGTTTGAAATTCCAGCCTATATACTTGTGCGACTCACCCCTTGCCACTTCATACACCTACTTAGGAAGATAAAATTGGGGGTCCAGGCTATAATGGGCCTTATTTAAGATTTAAAAACGTATGTAGTCAGATACATGTACATTTATATCGTGAACGATATTGTAGATAATCTCCAGGTATAACGTTCCATAAATAAATTACTCTTTGATTCTTAATATATTAACTATATACAAAAATGAACCTTATAGATATACATGTGCGTGTGTGTGTGTGTATATATATATATATATATAGTAGTCGTTTTCGAGTTGAAAGACGCTATTTTATAGAGTGCTCAACCGTGTGGGAGCCAGAATCATACTCTTCAGCGAGCAAAAGATGTAACCTCTGCCTGAAGGAAAAGCTGTTCATAATGTATAAACCTGAAACCAGCACACTAAACTCCAAGAATGAACTCGTATCAGCATGTCGACACAGACGCAAATACCTTCTGTGCGCATACCACACATCACCTATAGACCTGCATAGTGACGTAACCTCGACGTCACAGAGTCCATTACGTCATCAGCTTTCCGTTGACGGTGTTATTAAATCTACATCTGATGAGTGAGAGCAATAATTCAACTCTCTCACGAAACAAGCCTGTCATGTAGAGAAAAACATACACTTTTTAACTATATATATATATATATATATATATATATATATGTATGTATGTATGTATGTATGTATATACACACACACACACACACACACACGCACGAATCAGAACTAATGTATAATGTATGTATGTATACACACACACACACACACACACACACACACACACACACACACACACGAATCAGAACTAAGTGAAAATACATGAGTTTTTAATAACATCATAACTGAAATGCTATGTGATCCAGGCGCGATGGCAGGGATTTTAGCGGGGAGGGTGTGTGTGGCTAGACTGGTGATCGAAGTTTATGGGGAAGGGGTCGAGTCATAATCCGACGAAAAATAAATTGGAACAAACAACATGCCCCCCCCCCCCCACCCCTCCAATTGCACACGCACCAGTGATAAAATAAGTATATACAAAAAGGAATTTTACACATATTATATAGGCCTACATGGAGCAGAATTTGCCAAGATAAGATAATTGGTGTGCATGGATTTTAGCGGGTAGGCTTAGTCTAGACTGGTGATCGAAGTTTATGGTGGTGGTGGTGGGGGACGGGGTCGAGTCATACTCCCGTGAAAAATATATTGAAAAAACACAAAATCCCCCCCCCCCCCTCCCCCACACACACACACACACTGCACTCGCGTTAGTGATAAAATAAGTATATACAAAACTGAATTTTAAACATATTGAAGCACATATAAGCCAACACAGAGCAGAACTTGCCGAGATAAGATAATTCTATTTAATGTAAACATTCCATATTTGGTACAGAATGAATACAATGACAAAATAATTAATAAAATTAATTAAATATGTCCAAATGATTATAAAACCTGGGCAAAAACCTCTAAATATCATTTGATACAATCTCAATCGATGAACAACTAGACAAAATGCTAATTTAGTAAGGCTCGTGGAAAATATTTAGTTTTTATGTTCGTTTGTTTCTACTTTTTTGTAAATAAAGATACATATCTCCCCCCCCCCCCCCCCCCCCAATGAGAATGTGTACCTCCCAATAGTCATTCTGATCCCCTCCCACTGAAACATCTTTCACTACTATGCGTGAGTGGTTGGTACAAAATGTCTATAGTAAGCCGAGTCGTCATTAATTGACTACCTGCGTCTTACAAGCTCGGTTGGGGGTTGGCATTTATGTGTTTTATTTTTATTATTTTGTTTTTTTATTATTATGATTTCTTGTGTGTGTGTGCGTGGGTGGGTGGGTTGAGTCATTTTTTATTGGGGTACATAAGTATTAGAACTTGATATGGATCCAGAAATTTGAAATGAAATTTAGTTTTTGCGTTCTTTTTGAATTACATTCGAGTTTTTATACCATTTTACAGCCTCCCCTCTCACCCACCCCAACTAACCCAGGCACTGTCGACCACGTGACGGGAAGTTTGTGATTTCAGTAGAGGCAGAACGTACTTTAGTTGTGTTTTAGTAATTTCACAGTCGATGTCAGTGAAGAAGACTTAGTTTTGGTGATTTCTCTAATCTGCGTGGAGAAAGAGAAAATCGCGAATAGAATTATTGAAAAAAATTACTTTGTTTTGATGATTTTTCTAATTTCTCTGTGAGGAACGAAAGATGACGTCACTCAACAAGACGTTCGGGGACAGCGAGATTGGAGGAGGAAAATGTAGACGTGAAGAAAGAAAATATTTTACAATCTGCAGAGAGATTTCTTACAGGAGATAAAATGTGAAATATTACAGGGAAAGGATTTAACAAACAAATGATGGAATTTTGAATGCTGAAAGGTTTTCACAACTAATTTCATACAAAATGCATGGATGTGTTTATTAAAAACAAAGAAGAAAGAATGAATTTGTTTCAAAGAGGATGCGATGTTAAAAAAAAAAAAAAAAAAAATCTTCAGAAATGTGGATTTCTTACAACGATGGGTGCGAGTCGTCAGGTCAAATATTTCCTCTATACAAATGGATGAGATTCATTATTCTGAAATGGTCAAATTTTCTTCTAATGGATGTGACTAAATATTTCTGAGATTTCTTAATTATTTCTGAATGTGGAAATTTGTCTTGTCAAATGGATGTGTTTAATTATTTCTGAATGTGGAGATATTTCTTCTCAAATGGATGTGTTTAATTATTTCTGAATGTGGAAATATTTCTCGTCAAATAGATGTGTTTAATATTTTCTGAATGTGGAAATATTTCTTCTCAAATGGATGTGTTTAGTTATTTCTGAATGTGGAAATATTTCTTGTCAAATGGATGTGTTTAATTATTTCTGAATGTGGAAATATTTCTTGTCAAATAGATGTGGATATGGAGAAATGTGTGAAATGTTTCGTGTTGTTGGATTTCATGTTTTCTGTTGTGTTTCAACATCAAAGGAGATTCAGGTGTGAACAGGTAAGAACATTTATTAGCTGATAAACATATCTATATGTTATGTCTTTACACTACATTAATATTCGGTTGGGTTTTTTAAAAACACAAAGAACTTAAAAATTAAAACTAATTAATTAATAATAATATTTTTTCTTTGTTGATTTTACATACTTTCTTGCTGATTTTACATTAATACAATATGTTTAATCATTTAATTAAATTAATTAGTAAATGGTGCGAACCGTTCAGTTGTCATTAATATAAAACTTGTAATTGTCTTTTGTGTATAATATTACCAGACAGTGTTTTTAATTAGATTTTAAAAATTAATTAGCTAATGTATTAATTAGCAGAAGTTTGACTGGACATCTACTAAAAGTATTAAAGTATTTAATCTGTTTTGTCATTTTAAACCATCTCATTTCACAAACACAAAGTCAGTTTGAAGAGTTTCACAGGTTAGCTTTGCGCCATGTAAATATTTTAATGCGTCCATCACTCTGGGTGACATAAAGTTTATCCTGGTCACAACAGACATACCGAGGTTCGGACAATCCATCCTGGTCCGTGATGACGTCACGGATGACTTCTCCGTCACGTGACAACTGGACAATACAATGTCTCTGACTATCACAAACATAAACAAACTCTTCCATGTCACACGCGACACCGACTAGATAACGTAGCCTTGCTGAATCACGTGACTGCCACGTGACGCGTCCTGATGACGTCACACATTTCAAACTGTTTCTCTCTGATACAACAACCAGAGAGTCGCCTTTCACTGTGAGACACGAGGGGCGGGGGATCAAGTTGTGGGGGAGAGACTGAATGACGCAACCCCTCTCATCCAGTATGTCTACACACCCACCACCACCTAGCAACCCACACACACCACCCCAATCACTGACCGCCAGACGGTTGCTAGGTAACACTGATATGTAGCTGTACCGTTTCTCAGTGTTCAGTGTGTTTGTCCAGCGGATGTCATCTTGTATATCCAGATATAATATTTGATATGGCAGGACGACAACAACCTGCTGGTCACGTGACCTAGCAAGGCCGAATGGTCGACTGGGAAGTACGCATTTAAACAGAAGTTTAAAGTTTTCAGCAGAGAAACATTTTAGACAGTCGTTGTTCCAATCACTTACAACAATTGTTTTATATCTTTCACCTCCCAGCATCGCAATGGAATGTAGACAAGGATCACGTTTATCTCTTTTATTGTTAAAAACCCCTGATATCTTTGTATGAAATGTCTGTGTCAGTGTCAGTCTGTCTGTCCGGGGGTCTGTCTGTGTCAGTCTGTCTGTCTGCCTGTCTGTCCGGGTGTCTGTCATTGTCAGTCTGTCTGTCTGCCTGTCTCTCTGGGTGTCTGTCAGTGTCAGTGTCAGTTTGTCTGTCTTCCTGTCTGTCTTGGTGTCTGTCAGTGTCTGCCTGTCTGTCAGCGATTTTATGTCAGGTTTTAATATTTCTCCAATGTCAACAGAAAAAGTTTCAGTGGGGTTTTTTTTCGAGTAGGTCAAAGTAATTTTCAACTCGGGAATTTCAATTTTAGGATTTGTTTCAGAAATTTCTAACGCTAATTTTTGTAATTTAGAAATATTTGTTTTGATGTTAGAATCTGACCCTGATTTTATGAGGTTTTCGCCCAGTTTTAAGTTTTCTTTTCCTTTTTGCAATAAATGTTTATCTTTAGTTAATATTGTGTCAATGTCATTGTTAGTAATTAAGAGAAAACTTTCTAAATCTTTCTTCAGCCTTTGCTGCTCCGCGTGGACAACTTCTGTCAGTTTCTTTATAATCTCCACCCCTCTCCTGTCGATCTCTGCAAACACCTCCACCGCGCTGACTTCCAAACCAGTTTGTAATCTGTCAACTTCAGTCTTGATGTCGTCCTCCAGGATTCTGCAGACCGACTTCAGTGTCTTACATACAGATTCCAGGGCCTGTCTGTGGGGGTGTGCAGAGGGGGCATCACCTAGGAAACAATTTTTTTTTTATAAATAATGACATGTATTTCTATTAAATGTGTCACCTACCATTAACTGGTTTGGTACCATTCATAGTTTTACCCATATAACTATTCACCTCAATTCATCATGTGAAAAAGCCAAACAACACACCCACACACACACACACACACACACACACACACACACACACACACACACACACACACACACACACAAACACACACACACACACAAACAAACAAACAAATAAACTAAAAATGAAAACAAAACAAAACAAAAACACACTAAAAAAAAACATGATTAATCTGATTCTAGTTAAACTATTAGGACTTTCACTGTTTGTGAGAAACGTAAATGAAAACTTAACATTACAATTAAAAATGAATTATCTTAATTTTATGAAAGAAATTTGTAATGAAATATCCATTGTTAATATTCTAGTTATGACAAATATTTTGTCTGTAAAAGATCATTTGACCAATACTTAAAAAGATTTATGTGTCTATGTTGTGTTCACACTTGTTTGTGTGTCAGCCACTGTCCGTGTGTGTCACTGTGTGTCACTGTGTTTTTAACACACTGTGTGACTGTGTTTATCACCATGTGTGTATGGCGTAACTTTCGCTGAGTGTCACTGTGTGTGTTTGCCACTGTGTCATTGTGTATTTAGCACTATGTGTGACTGTGTGTACTGTGTGACTGTTTATCACTGTGTGTCATTGTGTATTTATCACTCTGTGTGACTGTGTCTGTGTGTCTGTGTTTGTGTGTGTGTGTGTGTGTGTGTGTGTGTGTGTGTGCATGTGCATGTGTGTGACTGTGTGTGTGTCTGTCACTGTGTATTTAACATTTTTTGTGACTGTATGTGTGTATGTGTGTTTATCACTTGTTGTCACTGAGGTGTGTCACTGTATGTGTCACTGTGTGCATCATTGTGTCGCTGTGTTTATCACTGCGTGTGTATGTGTGTGTCACTGTATATTTATCACTGCGTGTCACTGTGTATTTATCACTCTGTGTCGCTGTGTATTTATCACTTTGTGTCGATGTGTCTTTATCACTCTGTGTCGCTGAGTGTTTATCACTCTGTGTCACTGTGTATTTGTCACTCTGTGTCACTGTCTATTTATCACTGCGTGTCACTGTGTATTTATCACTGTGTGTATGTATGTTTATCATTTTGTGTTTATCACTGTGTGTATGCATGTTTATCACTTTGTATTTATCACTTTGTATTTATTACTCTGTGTATGTATGTTTATCACTTTGTATTTATCACTTTGTGTTTATCACTTTGTATTTATCACACACAGTATGTATGTTTATCACTTTGTGTTTATCACTTTGTGTTTATCACTTTGTATTTATCACTTTGTGTTTATCACACACAGTATGTATGTTTATCACTTTATGTTTATCACTTTGTATTTATCACTTTGTGTTTATCACTTTGTGTTTATCACTTTGTATTTATCACACACAGTATGTATGTTTATCACTTTGTGTTTATCACTTTGTATTTATCACTTTGTGTTTATCACTTTGTGTTTATCATTTTGTATTTATCACACACAGTATGTATGTTTATCACTTTGTATTTATCACAAACAGTATGTATGTTTATCACTTTGTATTCATCACTTTGTGTTTATCACTTTGTATTTATCACTTTGTGTTTATCACTTTGTGTTTATCACTTTGTATTTATCACACACAGTATGTATGTTTATCACTTTGTATTTATCACACACAGTATGTATGTTTATCACTTTGTATTTATCACTTTGTGTTTATCACTTTGTATTTATCACACACAGTATGTATGTTTATCACTTTGTGTTTATCACTTTGTATTTATCACTTTGTATTTATCACTTTGTGTTTATCACTTTGTGTTTATCACTTTGTATTTATCACACACAGTATGTATGTTTATCACTTTGTATTTATCACACACAGTACGTATGTTTATCACTTTGTATTTATCACTTTGTATTTGTCACTTTGTGTTTATCACTTTGTATTTATCACACACAGTATGTATGTTTATCACTTTGTATTTATCACTTTATGTTTATCACTTTGTATTTATCACTTTGTGTTTATCACTTTGTGTTTATCACTTTGTATTTATCACACACAGTATGTATGTTTATCACTTTGTGTTTATCACTTTGTATTTACCACTTTGTGTTTATCACTTTGTGTTTATCATTTTGTATTTATCACACACAGTATGTATGTTTATCACTTTGTATTTATCACAAACAGTATGTATGTTTATCACTTTGTATTCATCACTTTGTATTTATCACTTTGTGTTTATCACTTTGTGTTTATCACTTTGTATTTATCACACACAGTATGTATGTTTATCACTTTGTATTTATCACACACAGTATGTATGTTTATCACTTTGTATTTATCACTTTGTGTTTATCACTTTGTATTTATCACACACAGTATGTATGTTTATCACTTTGTGTTTATCACTTTGTATTTATCACTTTGTATTTATCACTTTGTGTTTATCACTTTGTGTTTATCACTTTGTATTTATCACACACAGTATGTATCTTTATCACTTTGTATTTATCACACACAGTACGTATGTTTATCACTTTCTATTTATCACTTTGTATTTGTCACTTTGTGTTTATCACTTTGTATTTATCACACACAGTATGTATGTTTATCACTTTGTATTTATCACTTTGTGTTTATCACTTTGTATTTATCACACACAGTATGTATGTTTATCACTTTGTATTTATCACACACAGTATGTATGTTTATCACTTTGTGTTTATCACTTTGTATTTATCACTTTGTGTTTATCACTTTATATTTATCACAC